>NW_017728909.1:73299380-73331329 GCF_001723895.1 Crocodylus porosus
TGCCCCACCCAGCCTCATCCCCTGCCTGCCCCCTGAGCCCCATCAATCCCTTCTCTACCTGGCTACATCCCCCACCTCCCCTCTGGCCCTCCCCATCCTTTCCTCATCCAACCCCATCCTGCCATCCCCCCGAACCCCATGATCCCTGCTCCCCAACCCCAGCATCCCAGGAGGAAAAAAACCCAAAACCCTCCCGGCATTTACTGGCAGTACAGCTGCCATCTGGATCACTGGGGCCCTCTCCCACACAATGCAGGCCTGGGTGAGAGCCCCAGTGGCCCCAGCCTGGGCCCTGGTGCCTCCTGCTGCCCTGTGCTGCCTGGAAGGCCCCAGAGGCCCCACAGCCCCTGGTCAGTGAGTAGAGGCTTTTTTTTTTCTTTAAAGTGCCAGAGGCTGGGGTTGCGGGAGCAGCCATGGGGAGCTGGGGGTGCAAGTGGGCGATAGGGCCATGTAGGGCAGCCATTGCGGCGGCTGGGGGGGGCAGCCATTGGTGGGGCTTCAGGAGCCAGTGGGGGATAGGGCCAGGTGGGGCAACAATCCAGGGGGTTGGGGGAGAAAGCAGGGGTGGTGTGAGATATAAGGGCCCTGCAGGGGTGGTAGTCCCTGTGGGGGGGGCATAGTCCCTGTGGGGAGCAGCAAAACATATATTCATGTCTTCATGAATTCATGAAACATGTATTTAGCATTCACTTTATTATTATGATAGAGACACTAGTAGTCTTCCAAATTGCTTTAACACTGTAGATATATCAATAAAACATTGCCCAACTGATCGCTGTCTCTCTGTCTCATTCTCTCTCTCTCTCTCTCTTTATAGTGATCTTTTGTTTTAATTGTGGAGGAAAATGGATTTTGGGGTATTTTACAGAGTGACTTTGGGATTTTTTTATGAGGGATTTTTCAGTTTTCAAATAAAGAACAACATAATTCCTGCTAGGGAGGCTAGTGGCAGGACCCTGCCTGCTCAGAGCTGGCACCTTAGACCCAGCTGCCTGTGGCTGACCTCCTGGCCAAATGGAGCCAGGAGAACATGCTGTGACAGTTCAAAGCAGGCCACCACACCCAGAACATCTTCCAGGCAATTGCTGGCCAGATAATAGGGCAGCAGGCACACATGGCAGTAGTGCCACAGAAAGGCCAATTCTGCAGCCACAGCCCACTGGCAGCTGGCCCAGAGGGAGTTGTGCAGCAGGTCACAGCCAGGCAGCAGCCCCCACTGCCAGACTGCCGCAGTGGGTAAAGAGTACAGGGAACTCTCAGGGCTGCTTCAGCAGTCCAGCTGGCACAAGGGGAGTGTCTCCAGGTAGCAGTTGGCTGTGCCCCAGAAGCTCCTGAGAGTCAGTAGCCCTAAGCTACTTGACAGAGCAGCTTTTTGTACTGACGAGGCCCAGACAGGACAGCTTTTTATACTGCTGGGGACAGCACAGGTGCTGGCCCCAGGCTTTAGCTCCCCCTGGCTACAGATCCAGAAGGAGCCAGGCAGGGTTATTTTGCCCCAAGTGGCACAATTTGCTCAACAACAAAGTCCATGTCTGAGCACGTGCACTGAGGCATAAAGCCCTGGCTCAAATCTGCACCGCTTCTATTTGAGTTGCTGCAAGTGCATGTGCTTGCATGTGTGGACATACCCATAGAATATCATCAGTGGAGATAGCCCAGGAAGCTGGGAATAGTACTTGGGAATGGGTCTCAGAACCATGATGTAACTAGTAGATTATGCTAGTACTATAAAAGAGATAGGCATGTATTATATTGTATAGATACAAATACTTTTGTCTGATACTGAAATTCCCCACTACAGGTGAAGAATGGGGCTTATATTTTAATACTTCAGCCTTGTATACAGGTATAACAGTGAGCTGAGTTGGGCAGGCTGGTCCCAGAATGGAAGGGCCCCTGGAGTCATGACAGGATGCTGGTGGAGGGTTACTGAATGCCTGGTAAGGGTAGGAGACAGCCAGCACTTACCTGCCGATGCAGAGCTGATGGGGATGCTGTACCGCTGCAGTGGTTTATTAGCATCTGTTTCCTGTGGGTTGGGAGGCATGCTCAGTGTGACATCACACCCCCACAACCCAGCACAGCTAAAAAAGTGGAAGTGGAAGGACAGAGCATCATGAACAAAAAGCCTCTAGAGGGATCCAGGGAAGCCAGGAGGGAGCAGACCCATCTCCACAGCCTGGAGACCAGGAGGGGTTTCCACCCAGCCAGTCCCCCAGGACCACTCAGGGAGACACTTCTCATGAACCATGGCACCCAGACCCCAGCAGAGAAGCACATGAGTCAGACAGCTGCCAGAGATCAGGGGCACATGAAGATTCTGCTGCTTTATAGTTTTCCTTTCTCTCTAAAAGTTAATTGATGCTGAGTGAAGAGTAACAGACTTGAAGAAGGGGGCACAGACTTCAAGACCCTGAACTGACAGTGGCTCAAGAATTGATTGAGTAAAGGTTAATTGTTGTTTAGATTTTTTTGCCCTTTAATTGATTAAGGATGGAATGAATTGAAGGTGCAATTAATTGATACCGACCTGGGATTGAGGAGGTATGAACTTTATTGATCTAAACCAATCTGGGGAAGGTCTTGGAAAAGATCATCAGAGGCCATCCTTGACAGACTAGCTGATGGCAATATTCTGAGGGATACCCAGCATTGGTGTGTTGCGGGTAGGTCTTACTTAACCAATCTCATTTCCTTTTCTGACTAGGTGACCTATCACCTGGACAAGGGGGAAGAGATTGATGTCATATATCTTGATTTTAAAAAAGCCTTTAATCTGGTATCCCATGATCACCTCTTGGCAAAACTGGCTAACTGCGGCCTCAACCTCACCACAATCCGCTTGCTGGGGAATTGGCTCCGCAGTAGGACCCGGAGGATGGTGGTTGACAGAAGCCAGTCATCTTGGTGTGCGGTCACCAGTGTGGTCCCTCAAGGCTCTGTTCTAGGGCCTATACTGTTTAACATCTTCATCAGTGATGTGGACATTGGTGTCAGAAGTGGACTGGTCAAGTTTGCCGACGACACCAAACTCTGGGGTAAAGCATCCACACCTGAGGACAGGAGGGTGATCCAGGCAGATCTGGACAGGCTCATGAAATGGGCGGATGAGAACCTGACGGTGTTCAACACCGATAAACGTAAGGTTCTCCACCTTGGGAGGAAAAACCTGCTGCATGCTTATAGGCTCAGTAGTGCTATGCTGGCTAGCACTACAGATGAAAGGGACTTGGGGGGTCATAACTGACCACAAGATGAACATGAGCCTTCAATGTGATGCTGTGGCTAGCAAAGTGAGCAAAACGCTGGCTTGCATCCATAGATGCTTCTCAGGCAAATCCTGGGATGTCATTCTCCCATTGTACTCAGCCTTGGTGAGGCAGCAACTGGAGTACTGCATCTAGTTTTGGGCTCCACAATTCAAAAAGGATGTGGAGAAGCTTGAGAGAGTCCAGAGGAGAGCCACGTGAATGATCAGAGGTCAGGAAAACAGACCTTACGACGATGGGCTGAGAGCCATGGGGCTCTTCATCCTGAAAAAGCACAGGCTCGGGGTGATCTGGTGGCCACCTACAAGTTTATGGGGTGCTCATCAGGATTTGGGGGAACATCTGTTTACCAGAGCATCCCAAGGGATGACAAGATTGGATGGTCACAAGCTCCACCACAACCAATTCAAGCTGGACATAAGGAAGAACTTCTTTACTGTCTGAGTCCCCAGGGTTCAGAATAGACTGCCGCCAGAGGCAGTTCAAGCACCCACTTTGAATGCTTTCAAGACACACTTGCTGGGATCCTATGATCCCTGCTTACTTCCTGCCCCTGGGGAAGGGGGTTGGACTCAATGATCCTCCAGGGTCCCTTCCAGCCCGAATATCTATGAAATCTAGGAATTAATCCATGTTTTTTTGAAGTTGGGCTAAAGTCCAATGGCTTGAGTAAGCACAATCTTTGATAGCCTGTCACGGAAGGCCGATCAAGAACCAGGCATTGTCGGAGCACAGGTGTTTGCCTTTGAATTCCAACCCAGGTAAACCAATAGCAGGCCTGCTATGATTGTCACGACTGCAGTTGATGTGTGGACAGAGTGTAGGGAAAGAGCCCCAAAGAGCCACCACAATGTAAGTGCATCCATGAAGGTACCCATAACATCCTAGAACCCTCCTTTCTTCTCAAGACTAAGGTGTTGCAGGCATGTTGAGGGAGGATATGCATATGCAAACCATATCATCATCATCCCATACTGGTGACCGCTTCATAACAGGCTGTTAGTTTAGATTAAGGAAATTAATTAGTTTCATAACAATAACCTTTTAGCACTATACAATTACCATTTACCAAAGAAATGATAATTGTATGTCTCTTAACTTAAACCACAGTTTTTGTGTATATAATGACTTATTGGATGTCTGGCTCTTCTTGTGTTGTTGCTGTGATTGTTAATGGGTGCTACACACCTAATTTCTAGGTTGGACGCTGTGTTTCATTGATTTTTATCTCAGCAGATCATGTAAAATATGAAAAATTGTGCACTAAAACACACAAAACAAAAGTCTACATCTCTTGGCTTCTATCCACATTTCTGATTGATTGACGTTAATCAGCCTAAACTCACTAGCAGTTTGAAACAATCTATTAACATACTTTATTAACCTTTTTAGAAAGCAATCTCTTCTCTTCTCTAGGGACATAATATTTAAAGCAGGGAGATTTCTTGAGACAAGTGAGGGACAAAGGTTATACTGCTGGCTTTATGCCTGAAATGTATTTTCAGCTATTTACCAAATAGCTTATATTAATAACTTTAAAGTCAGGGATTATTTCCAGGTATTTAGGTGTATCCCACCAGAGAAACCCCCATGCCTTTCATAGATATAGCACTGATTTTTTTAGGTGTGGGAACTAAGAATGAGATTGGTAGGAGATGAATGTTTTTGAATTTGTAGCAGCAAATAGCATAATTAAGAAGGATATGGTTTTACTGTTACTGCTGCAGCTGTCCTCCTCATCGATCTTTAGGCAATTTTTTGTATCCATACATAATAGAAGCATGTAGGATTATTCCAGATATCATCACTGCCAATTTTGTGTGTGCTGGGGAGGTGTCAGCAAGTAAGTATTCTAGCAATGATATCCTGTCACAACCTCTTCCTTCTTTATAATAATGCAGAAATTATAATTCAGAAAGGGGGCTCTCTTGCAGAGGAAGAGGGAAAAAAACACGGCCCATCAGAGGAGGAAATTATTGATGAGAACTATGGAGGCAGAATGGTTCTTGATAGTGACAGGTTATCAATTTCACTGCTTCAACAGGAAGATTGGGATCATTGTGCCTTGAGTCAATATCTCTCTTGTACAAAGTGCTTATAACCTGTCTTTTGCCTTCTAGATATTAGTATTTTAGCCAAACAGCATTGCAATGAATGCTCCATTTTGACTGTCTTATTTGATTGACTCTAACAAAGCCAGTTTTGCAGGCAAAACAATTTCACAAAGCAGAACTGCATAGCCTTATTATATATCCTCTCCTGATTTTTACCATTATCCTCATGAGTCTAGAGCCATATTGTAGAATATGGTAGACAGGTACAATAGTAAATCTGTTGGTAAGAAGCAGCTTGGTTTAGATTGTTTAGGTTAGTAATCCCAGGGAAAGCACAGCTCTACTGACAAACAAAACTTAAATTGGTTCTGGGGCTAGCAGGAAAGGTGGGAACAGCATTCATTGCTTTCCCTCTAATCCTACTGCAGCATGAGTATGTCATTCATTGAGAATTAAGAATGAGGATTCCAGTCCACAAACCAGCTTGTCTTACTTTACATGCAGAATTGGTTATTTGGGCCAATCACCTTGGGTTCACCCTAGGAGGATATTGAAAAGTTGGTGCTGTGAATTAGGATATATTTTTGTTTTTAAGGATTATGCTCCCTAGGCATTTGGGAATATTTCCTGACTTTGGCTGACCAATCAGCAGTATTTCCTTTACTGATATTAAGTGTGTGTCACCTTATTCAATCTTCAGCCATTAGAACTTCCCACCGTCATTGACCAGATTTAGCATAACGTTTAATTGGTTTGCTCAGTGGGGCACTATGACTATAAATATAGCAAGGCTAGTCTTTCAGGATTCTTTGAGAGCTGTAACAATGTGTATTTTATTTTATCATCATTACTTTTTTGTGTGAACCTAAATATGTGTTTATCAATTAATTCTGTTTCTGAGGAGTTGTTTGTGGAATGTATTTGCACAGAAATAGGATTCTTGGGAGAGTGTTCTTTTTTTTTGTTTGTTTGTTTCCATTCTGCATAGCCAAGATAAGGGCAAAAATCCCATCTATTAAAATCATCTCCTACCTTTAGTAGTAGATTGCTGTAATTTTCTCTAAATGAGACTTTTAAACAAAGTATTATTTGTTGTCTTCTGTACCTGAGTCTCTCTGAGTTCTGACTAAATGTATTCATAATGGATAAAATTAACTTGTCATAGCAAGAGAAGAAATGCAGCTGAAGCAATTCAATGGAGCCTCCACAGTGGATAAGAAGAAAAAGTTGAGTAGGGACATCCATGATCAAGATAAAGGAATTGGGTGTCTATTGTTAAAGGGCTAAAGGGCTAATAACCACCCCAAGAGCTTGGGTAGCTGCTACAAAGGAGCTATTTCAGAGCCATGTCTCTTTGCCTGAAAGATGGTGGTTTGATTTGGGTTTTGGAATCACTCCTTCAAATCCATCTTCCCATATGAATCTTTATGAAAAAAATGTTCCTTGAACTTTCTCCCTTTTACTCTTTCATAAAATGGCCACCAGGACTTGCGCTGAAATGGCAACTAGGAAGGAAGAAAGCAACACTGCCATCTGCCTCTTTAAATTAAAAGATGATATCCATGACTTTAAAATGAACTTCATAGTTATCATATAAGGCTGTACACAAGAGGGTGTATTTTTCCCATGGCTGAAATTAGAATGGACTTATTGCTTGGTCAAAAGTCCTTGCACCATCACATGATGAAAGAACATTTCATTCATATTATCCTTTATGTTCCACTTCCACCCAAAAACTGCTTAACTAGCAATGTTGCTGCCACATAAGAGATAGCTTGATAGACTCTCTCCCCTGTCTTCACCTCATGAACATTGGGAAAGTCCATATAGTACATCTGAATGTCATGCTGAAGGAAACATTAGCCAAAGTAGTTGTGCCCAAGGCTAGGGACAGAAGTTACACATAAACTGGTATAAGTGATCTGAAACTGATTCAAATATGTAACATAATAGAAGTTCACTGCACATAAACTACTTCCAAAATGGCCAAAACTGGTTTGAGATAAATCTGGATGGATATAGTATCAGACTGAACTGATTTAGTTTAAATCAGTTTCTTGAACTTCTGTCTCAGATCCCCTCCAGATTCAAGTTAATTTAGTCCCTCAGCATCCCAGGATCTTTGCACCTCCCCTGCAAACCCTCCCTCACAGGGTGGGCAAGCTAGCCTTGGCCCAAGCTGTCTGCTCCAGCCAAGCAGGGAGGTGTACTTTAGCATCACCTGGCTTCTGGCCTGAGCCACTGCAGTCCACAAAATATGTCTGTATTTCCAGAAACAAAATAGAATGTCTGTCCACTTCCTTATTGGTTCAATCTACAGAGCTTAGACTTAGGTGCGAAGATTGAATCAATTTAGCTTTGGGATTTTTGACTGTCCTTACTTAACCCAAGGTTACATCTGTGGAGGAAAATGAAGGTGTGTTTGTAGCATAAGCCAGCATATGCATGAAAGCTAAATTAAGCTAGCATGGATAAAAGGCAAAAAGGACACAGGGGCACTGGCTTTAGTAGTTGCTGACAGCTAGAGTAGATAGCCAAGGTCCAGAAAGGGGTTGGAGTCTGGTTGCTAGTACGTGTGCTGTTTTGTCCTCATCGCTTTTGTTACTTGTGCTGTCTAAATTAAGGCAGAATTATTATGATAGTGCAGTAGTTCTCAACCTTTCTAGACTAAAGGCAGCCCTCATAGATTCAAGGCATCCCTGGCTAGACTCAAAGCACCCCTTGGAAAGGGCCAGCTCTTTGTTTTCACTCTTTTTCTGCTTACAGAAATATAATAGAGCAGTTGATCTGCTGCAAAGAACTGAGAAACACTGCACCTAGGGATTTTTATTTAATTTTTTTGAGTTTATCTTGTGAACCATGTTTGTGAACTTAACAGTGGGAACATTGTACATGGTACATGGCACCCTGGCTGAGAATCACTATGATGGTTCTAGAAGAGTTACGGTAGTCAAGGCTACAGTCATACCTTCACTTGTCAGCATAAGCTCTGAGCTGAGGCCAGCCTTGTTTATGGTCTCTCCATTAATGGCTACAACCTTTGTCATTCTTCAGATACCCTTTTTCCTTGCTTAATCAAGCAGCTGGCCTGCAGGTGAATCTGGCTATTGTGCCCTTTCTTATAACATAACTAAGGCAAAGCAACCAGGATAGCAGCCCTTGGCAATGACTTTGTGGGCAGTTGGAAGTGGGGGCAGGAAATGCCGGCAGGGCACTGGTCACTGGAAATCATTATTGCCCTGTATGTTTCTGCTGGCCCTTGCCTTGCAGTCCACTCAGAGGAAAAGGACTGCTGCTGACAACAGTGTAAGGACCAGCTGCCTGCAGCATGAGTGGTTCCTTGATAAGACCTCTGGTTGATGGGACAGCATGACTGGTTCCTTGATAGGGCCACTGGCTGATGGGGGGTGGACAGGACAGGATGGCAGGGGCAGCTCAAGTGAACAGCTGGCTTCTCTGAAGGCTGCTGGTATCTGGAGTATTTGTAAAGCAACTAGCATGTGGCATAAGCTATGTAGTAATAATAATACAAACAGCAAACAGAGTGAGGAAAATTATTGTGCCTTGCAAAGAGCTATGCTGTTTGTTAACAGGTCTCATGTTTCTCATCACTGCAATGACATATCAAATGATATTCAAAATACATGTTTTAGAAGGATTCTTCAGGCTTAATGGGCATCATTGTGTTTTCTCAGGTAATGCCTTATGTCTGCAGTATTGCCACAACTGAGAGTAGCCTAAGTGGCTGCCTGAGTTCTTTTGTCTCCCATCATTACCAATAAAAACCTTCATTATGACCCTGGTTCCCTTTATTACAAATATAAATAAAATCTGACAAAATTGTAAGTAAATCCTTTAGCACTAGAAGCAGATAGAATAGGGCAAAAATTAATTTTATGCATGAAAAATCTCATTAAGCAGCTTCCTGGAAATAAAAGGAATTGCCATCAGAGCCCATGCAGTATGTAGTTCATCGTTTTGTCTTTTCAGTCTTTTCATTGCAGTCTGTTAATGCTGCTTATTTTAGTCACTTTCTCCTTCAGCAGGACTGTGTTAGTCTACCCAGTCAACAAAAAAGGTCAATGGGATCTGGGGGGAAAAATGCCCTGCTTCTCTTATATGTGTTCTGAAACTTAATACATGTCAGCTGCAGCAGCATAATTTTCTGAACTGCTTTTTTTCCTGATGCATAGCAGCATTCCCCAGAGACTACAAGGACAAGCCAGGGAAGACTTAGTTAGAAAGGGCATTTTAGGTTTCATAAAAACCATTAAGTAAAGTGCATGAAACATTCCTTATAACTGAATTGTATTTTACAGAATAAGCAAACACACAATTCCTTCAAGATGCATAGCAATGCATTGGCTCCTCTTAGAATACTTCAGTTTATAATTTTAATAGCACAGTATGTCCTAAAGGCAGGTAGTGAAGATAATCAAATGAAGTGGGGGATTTAACAAGGGCAGAAGAAGCGCACACTAATTCCCCTACATTAAATGTGCCAAAGCCTTTACAGCTTCATGACTCATGCCAAGATGTCAGCTTTGCAAAAGTACAAATACTCCTGCCTTTCCCTTTCAGCAGAAGACAAGGTGATTTTGATTTCAAATTAGCTGATCGACACTAAGCATATCTAATCACTGCATTTTTCTGTGCTTGATTCATAAAGTGTGTGATCAGTGAACCATTGCGTATGGTCTATCATCCTTTTCATGGCAATAGTATTGTTGACACAAAGACAGATGTCATTTATTAAGCCTGTTTAACCTGCACTACTATTGGTCTGTGTACATTGTTGCATTCTTTTCTGCCATGGATCTATCTATAATTAATATTAGTGTACAGGAAAAAAACCATTCCTTTCAATAATCATATATTTGCAGATAGCAGAGTAACTCAGAAATACAAGTTCTGTGTATTTGTAACAATATGGGAGAATGTTTTTATACACACATACATGCATGCACTGTTACATGTTTAATTATATGAAAGTTGTATTTACATGTTCATGAACAATAGGAAAGAGAAATTACACACTTAGAAGTTATGTAGAGCTATTCATACTTGCACGAACTCTAAAGATAAAAGACCCTTCTCCCCGCCTGCCTCCTGCTATTGGCCCAGGAGCCCTCACTTACCTTTAGCTGGGAGGAAGTAGTGTTCCATTTCCACCCTCACAGTTTTTAGCAAACAGCTATCTGATCTTCCCTGCTTCTCTCCATTGATGCCCTGATGGTAGGTCTCTAAAACTTTTCACCTTAAAGATTCCAGCAAAGCCACCTCACTCACTTTCTGGACTGGTTAACTTATAAACTGTGTCTTTTCTGAAACAGCCAGCAGTACTCATGATGGCTTCTGGTCATTATTCTAGGGTTGAGAGAGCTCTTACACTGTATTTCCTACTATTCAATCAAGCATTTTTCTTTTTAGCTCAGAACTCAAAAAAATTAATTGGGCACATGACCTCACTATTTGCAATCATTGTTAATGGCTTGTAAAATCTGCTAAAAATTTTACTAGTAGTTTTCTCACAAATTTCACTATTTGCTTTCACTGTCATTCTGCATTAACCGAGAAAACTATATGTTGTGTTTTTAAAATGTTATTTTTTCTTTATCTAAACTTTTCCAGAATTAGGTGATTCCTAGTGACTTTTTTATACAATGCTAGATAAAAGTTCTTTCAGGATACATCAGATTATCACCTTTAATATCTTTTCATTGGATGGTTTTCTGCATGCCAGGTTGGGAAATCCTCTGGATTTATATATCTCCTCCTTCTTAATGATAATCCTGTTTTTAATTGCACTGTTCCCTGATTGCTTGGCACATTTGCACATCCTGCTGTTGGATTTGCCCTTTGTTTTGTATATGACTGCAAGAGATAATCTCTTTGCTATTAACACTTCATTTAGGTCTGCTGGGGAATCATCTAACTAGCTATTATCCACACAACTCATTAGGGAATTAGCCATTTGTGCATGAGTGAAGATGGTTTTGCTGTGTAGTAAAATCTAAAAATCTACTCATATGGAGTTCAACCTGTTTTTCTGGAAAATAAATTCCCAGGCAACCCAGCCAGAAAAGTGCTAATTGAGTTTTTATATTTCAGGAATGTGATTCATATTATTCATTTCTTGTGTACTTTAATAGGCTAAATTATCTGATATATACAACTGACTACACCAGAAAATGCATGTCTAATTTAGACTCTTTAATTGAGAAGCAGTAGATTCTCATCTCTGGTTTTATCACATGACTAGAGCTGCATATTACACACCTGTTACTATTACAAGTCATTGAATGATCAGCCAATCAAAATTAAGATGTAGTGGTTTAAAAATTTACTCAAGTAAAGGACTTCAGATTATCTCGTTATGTGCAGCGTTGGGATATCTTAATTGAAGAAGGGCTTCTATGGCATAAGCAGCAATTCAGTTAAAATATTTTGTAAGAATTCTATTAGGATCATATTTAATTGTTTTCCCCAGCCTTGTCAGATTCCTCTCCCTATTCTCTTTGCCTCTTTAGTGGTTATGGGAAGGGATAGGAACAGTGCTTGGACTTTATGCTTCCATAGATCCATGGAATTCTTTCAATGATATATTTTTTATTTCCCCTCTGCATATGCAGTTTTACTTTCGCAGGGAGGAGAGAAGCAAAAGAGCCTATGTTTTCCAATAAAACAGACTTTATTCCCCTTATGATCAGTTGACTAGAGCCAATTTAAGGTTAAAAGCTTCAGTCATGGTTATTCTTGTGTATGAAATTGACTTCTTCCTAAGAAATGCAATGGTTCTCAACCTTGTTAGACTTGAGGCATCCCTTGAAAAATGCCAGGTCTTAGTTGTCACTTTTTTTTTTTTGATTGCAGAAATGTATTGGAGCAACTCCTGTTTCAAATACTCAGAAAGACCACAACAGGTGAGAATGTTTTTACCTCTATGGCTTCCTATTTGAAATCTCTGGGTTTATTTTGTGAATGATGTTTTGCACACCTTTCACAGCTAACATTCCTTGGAGCCCTTAAAAGGATCTCAAGGCACCCTGGGGTGTCATTGCACATTGAGAATCACTAGCTTAGTGTAGCACTTGCCATTTCTGCTATTTTGTCAGAAATCTATCTTGCCTCATTGCATGTCTTCTGCAGCGTATGGAGCACTCAGTTTGTGAAGGTGTGAGTGTGGCACTTGCCAAATTTAACCACAAAATAGGAGACCATAATACTGACTAATTTTTTTAACAGTGCCTGGCATTCAGTTGGCAGATACAACCAACCTAACATTTAAATAGCATACAGAGTTGCTTATTGGTTTATTTGCTCAGTCAGCACACTTTTATTAATTAACTATGGCCAGTGGACCCTGTCATCCTTGAAAGAATATTGCCATCTTAGTATTTTTCTCATTAGATGAACATAACAACCAAGACTAATTTTTTTTAGGTTTCACAAGGGTGCAATGTTTATGTTGATATCTATTATACATGGGTATTTGATTTAAAAATACCCTCCTAGAATATCAGGGGCCCTGGTTTTTACAATTAAGGCTTCTATTCATACGTGCAATAGTTGAAAGGCTTGAGGATATTTCCTCCTTAACTTCTTGTCCTTCTAATTCATTTTAGTTGTCAGTAACTCTTCCTGAAGGCAACCCCAGGAGTGGATTGCGGGGTGGGACGGGGGTGCAGTTACACTACTCCCTGTTTTGTTTCCTGGTCCACCCAGAGTTTAAAAACAAAATGCCTAGCAGTGACAGCACCATTTTTATTCAGGCAGCAGTGAGGGAGATAATTGATTTCATGACTTATTACAGACAAGGTTCTTTGGATAGATGTGATATCATTTTTTTGGACCAACTAAGAAGTTGGAAAAAAATGTTCTTTGCAAGCTGTTGGGCCCAAACAACCTTCTTTGGGCATAGGGAGAGTCCAACTATTTAGTTGGTCTAATTAAAGATATCATATCTACCCTAATAACCTAGTCTGCCTATGTCCTTAGACTAACACTGCTAAAATCAACAGCCCTAAATTCATGACATAATTTACTTGGCTTTTCATTCCATAGGTGTTAACAACTCTCTCTCCTTTAAAATGGTCATGATGGTTCACTTATCAAGCTATCATCTCCCTTGCAATTCTGCTGTCTGTTAGCTGTTTCAGGTAATGTAGCTCCTATTTCACAGCTGTGATGACTGTTTTTTAACTCTAACTAAAAGCATTAAGGCAGGTATGGAAACAATTTTCAGTGAAGCATTGGTTGCACTATAAGGATGCTCAAGAAGGCTGGATTGTATTTTATGAATCTGAAAAAAAAGAGCTGCACATTTAATTCTAATGAAAATAGGACTAATGACACAACATTTTGAGTATTTTTTTGCTTAGCTTGTTAAGGGTTTTTTTTATACATAATATATAGCATAGCAATAAATACACATTCCAGTAAAGTTATGTTTGTTTTGGCTTCAGTATACACTGAATAATACAGTCCTGGGCCCCTAGCTTATTAGAACACCTTCTAGTTTCTTTTTACCAGGATAAAAATGTGTGTTGTTAATGTGATGATGTGATGTGATGGTGTGTTGTTAATGTGATGATGCACCATACCTCTGCACCTCGCTTTTCAAAATCCTAGATCCACCCTTGGACAGGCCTAACTGTACAACATTCTTGCATGATTATCTAGGCCCAAGGATTCCCTTCAGCCTGAGATGGTAGGAGGTCAATAGTAACTGCAGGAATCCCTACTATGTTCTACAGAAGCCAGCAGCAGCTGCCCTCTGGGATCCTCACATGCCATGGCTGCAGAGGAGGCAGGTCAGGGTCTGAGGCAGGGGGAAAGGAACAAAAACCTGGAAGGACGTGGGCAGTGCGGTTCCGCAGGGCTCGGTCCTTGGGCCCGCACTGTTCAACATCTTCATCAGCGATTTGGATGAGGGGGTAAAAAGCACCCTGTTCAAATTTGCTGATGACACAAAGATGTGGGGGGACGTGGGCACATTGGAAGGATGCAACAGGCTACAATCAGACCAAGACAGGTTACAAGGGTGGGCGGACGAGAATAGGATGGGTTCCAACACAGACAAGTGCAAGGTGATGCACCTGGGGAGGAACAACTGGCACCATACCTACAGGTTGGGGAACTCCCCTCTAGTTAGCACGGAGGCGGAAAGGGATCTGGGGGTCATCATTGACACCGAGATGAACATGGGCCGGCAGTGTGGAGAGGCAGTAAGGAAGGCCAACCGCACCTTGGCATGCATCCACAGATGCATCTCAAACAGGTCCAAGGAAGTGATCCTCCCCCTCTATGCGGCACTGGTCAGGCCGCAGCTGGAGTACTGCGTCCAGTTCTGGGCACCACACTTCAAGAGGGATGTCGACAGCATGGAGAGGGTCCAGAGGAGGGCTACTCATGATCAGGGGACAGCAGGGTAGGCCCTATGAGGACAGGCTGCGGGACCTGAACCTGTTCAGCCTCCAAAAGAGAAGGCTGAGGGGGGATCTTGTGGCCTGTTACAAACTAGTCAGGGGGGATCAGCAGGCATTGGGGAAGTCACTGTTTCCCCGAGCACCGCCAGGAGTGACCAGGAATAACGGTCACAAGCTGGCAAAGGGTAGGGTTAGGCTAGATATCAGGAGGCGCTACTTCACAGTCAGGGCAGCTAGGATCTGGAACCAACTTCCAAGAGAAGTGGTGCAGGCTCCTACCCTGGGGGTGTTTAAGAGGAGGTTAGATGAACACCTTGCTGGGATTGTTTGACCCCAGTATTATTTCCTGCCATGGCAGGAGGTCGGACTAGATGATCTGCTCAGGTCCCTTCCGACCCTACAAACTATGAAACTATGAAAATGATAGATTTGGTAACTAGAATCTCTTGGTGGCAAAAGGGGACTTGAGGGGAAGTGTTGCTGTTGAAGGCATCTTGAGAGCTGATGGGAGAGGGGAACATGTTAGAATTGGTGGTTTTGGTCATATATGTGGATGATAATGAGGTAGTTGACAGTGTTTGAATGAGTGGTCCCAAGAGGAAAAGAGACTGAAATAATTAAGCCAGAAGGAAGAATAAAGAGGGCAGGGGAAGCAGGGATGGATTTCTAATAGTGAAAGGGTAATTCAAAATGGCAGAGGTGGTGCTGCTCTTTTGAGAAGACTGAGGTAGGTTGAAAGAGGAGGCAATAGCAAAGGGGAGAAGTTGAAAGTTAAGGAAATTCTTGGGAGCTAGGTAGATAAAAGATGGGTGGAGGACTGCCTTCATAGGACACTCTGGGTATAGCTATCCAACCTCTTCAGGGCTCTGAAGAGCACAACCTGCTTGCTTCTGTTTCATATATGCCAAACACAAAAATGAGAAGATAAAGCCATCGTGGGAGCATTTCTGTTATTACTTGCAGGCATGCACAAACAAAGGTCCCTAGAGAAGTGGCAGTGCTGGGGTACTCCTGAGGGCAGCTTCATCACCTCACTTCTGGTTTGGTGACAGTGGGCACAGGTTGGTGAGCCTTCTTCTTGGCCGTACACTCAAACTGAAAGATGCTGAAGCTCAAATGGAAATGTTTAGAGAACCAAAGCAGCTTCAGCTGAAGCTAGGAACATATGTGAGGATAGTGAACAGCTCAAACCCAAAGGCAGACTAAACGTAGAGTTTACACAGAGATAATTTACCGAGTACAACAAGAAAACATGACAATGCAAAGAAAAAATACACCAAAATACATGCAAAAGCAAATATGCACATCGCACCACAGAGAGAAACTAAATACGAAAAATTCCATGTGGTTAATAAGGAGGAAGACATAATGGAAGAAGTCCTGCACGTGGAGGGCAGAACTATATTTGATGCTTGTGGCAATAGGAAAAATTATACTGGAAGGCAAAAATGCATCCTGCTGAGGAAGCAAGCAGGAACTCAAAAGAGGAGCTTTTCATATATGTGATACTAATGCAACACAGAACAACAGAAAACAATGATCTGTAAAATTCTGATGAGTACCAGATGTAAAAACAAAACTCAAGATAGACAGTAGGGCATCAGCGACTGGGTGGTAAAGACTTCTGCACCACTCTGTAGGAGAAGAGATTGGAAATTACAGTCAAGTAGAGCCACATTAATATTGTGCAACAGTGTCATCACACTACTAAGACATGTAAATTACAAGCGAAAACACTCATGCTAAGAAGAATACACGCTAACATTTCAGGTGGCACTGAGGGACCCTAAAGCTATTGCTTTCAGCTAAAACAAGTGAATTCATGACATTACCCGTGGGACAAATGATTCATATGATGGATACACAAACAAGACAAAAAACACATCCAGAAGAGACAAGTTGCTGTGAAATCCCTGTAGTGAAGGTGCTAAAAAAAATACTGTGACAGATCGAAGGACTGAAATGTCTTTCAAGCATGGCACACCTGCAAATAGATGAAACAGTTCAGCACCTGCCTTTCAGAATACCCATAGCATTAACGGGGGAAAGTGAAATCAATAAAGCAAATGGAAAAAGATGGCAACATTTCTAAATTTACAAGGTCCAAAAGTTGGATAAACAGCATGGTAGCCATTGAAATACCAGACAAACTGCTCATTTGCACCATACTTAATAAAGCACTGAAAAGTGCTCGCTCTCTAACGTTCACAGTTGAAGAACTATTACCTGACTTGGCAAATATATTCTCTTTGCCAAGGGCAGACATTGGCAAACACTACTGAATAAGGCAGGCAGCTACCTTACCAGCAGAGAGAGAGAGATTATTGAGAGTGCTGTTTAGGATCAAACATGGAGCTGAAGAATCTGAACACCACCAGCAAAATGTACTAGCAGGACTCCTGGGCTTCCAGGTCAGAGTTGATAGTGATATGTGCTGGTACATAGACACAGAGACAGAATGGTGGAAACTGGCAGAATACTTCCACAGCCTTGTACATCTGCTCAAAAGAGAAGCAAATATAAATTGAAATAAAATTCAAGTAAAAATGGGACCTCAGTACAATACACAGGACATTTGCTGACTTCTCAAGAGCTACAGGCTGACTCTAAAAAGCTAAGAGCAATACAGCAGCTATTCACGTTTAAAGAGATTAAATAAATTCAGAGACTATTGGCAGACAAGGTTCTTTGGAAATCCGATATCTTTTATTAGACCAAGTAGTTGGAAAATTTCTGCTTAGCAAGCTTTCGGGAACAAACACCCTTTGTCAGGTTGAGGAAGGATCTGCAGATGGTCTATGCTCTTCCTGGATGGCATGGTAAAGCATCTGGCTGTTGAGTCTGGTTTCTTTTTTTTTTCCATGTTGTATAGTTTCCATTTCAAATGGGAAAATGCAGTATCTTCCATGTTTGAAGAGTGTAAATTGTAGCTTTCATAGACATTAGGGCTGGAAGGGACCTTGGAAGATCATCAAGTCTAGCTGTGTTGATCTAAGGGCATAGACAGACAAAGTTCTCTGGAAACTGAATGTCTAAGATTCTTTGGAAATCCAATATCTTTTATTAGACCATTAATATTTGTAAACTGTCTGACAACATTGCTTCCATACTCTCAGATATGTATGAACACCTGAGGCAAGAACCCTACAAAAGATATAGTAAGGACATACTTAGCTCAACATGTTGTAGGCTTTGTTTGTACCAAAGAGCTGGTGCAAATGACCGCACCCTGAGGTACTATATAAATGAGCAAGCAACCATACAATATGATGCCTATAAAATGGGATTTGGGACATACTTCTACCAAAAAGGACACCTGGTAGTTGGTGACTCACTATTGGAGCATTTATGCACATGCCCCAATTGAAATGGGATGTTGTACAGTAGTGTTCACAAAAAAATTCAAGTAGCTTTTTCAAAGGCAGGGAAACACTTCAGTAGGCCAGGAGCCAGCAATATTTTTTCTGGCAGCAGGTTGGAATGACCCAGCTCAGATCTGAGGACCTGGCTGCCTCTGTGATTTCTCCTTGCTGCCCAGGTGTGGCATGGCATGGGCAGAAACCTTCCCTCCCTCTATCCCCTCAGCACCTGACTGCACTGCAGAGCTCCCCCACCCCTAAAGCCCCTGCTACCTGTCCGCGTCACGCTATGCTTAGGGCTCTCTCCATCAAAAGCTCTCTGCCCATCTGCATTATGGCACAGACAGAGTTCCCTCTTTGCCAAAGCCCCTGCTTCCTGACTGGCAGACCCCCTCAACACTGAATGATGCTGAAGCCACATCTCTGTGGCCAGGTCCAAAGAGTCATAGGCCATAGGTTGCTGACCCCTGACCGCGCATTTTTGCAAAAACAATGGTGGTTTCAAAGTGGTCTTTAAAATGTGCTTTAAAGCATTATCATTTCAGGAGTATACTATAGCTTACATTTATGACATAAGGCAGGGACTGAAATGTCATCCTGGTTTGGCCGGGACAATCCTGACTTTCATAGGCTGTCCCGGCCGACTGGAAACAAAAGTCCCGGATTGACACAACCCCACTCACACTGCCTGGCTCGGCTTCTTCTGAGCAGTGGCTGGAGTGGGGGTGCTGGACTGGGTACACCTCCTCCTGCCTGGGGCTACATGTGGTGTAATGCAGGAGAAGCAGCAAAAATAACCAAAAGACAATGAAAATGTACTGCATTCCCAAAAGTCCTTAGAGCAAAGGAAGAAAGGGCCTTTTTTCTGCAAACTACTCACGTTACCTTAGTTCTATAGACTACTATTCACACTTCCAGGAATTAAATGAAGTGTCAGACACTACTGTAGTCACCAACCTAGAAAAAGCGATGAAACATTTCAGAAGGCTTGGGATCTCATACTGTGTAGTTTCAATTTACTTTCAATGAGTTTGTGCAATTTTACCTGGGAAAGGGAGTTCAGTTGTGTTACATCATCACCAGACCAAATAGCAAAGTTGAGTCAGCAGTTAAGATTGCTAAGACTCTATTATAAAAAAAAGTTGCAAAAAGCAAAGAAAATGTAAAGCTAGCTGTTCTTGAATGGAGAAACTTTCAGTGAAGGCCTAACAGCAGCCTCATAAAACACCTAATGTTAAGGTGCACCCATAGGCCATGTGTAAATGAAATGAGGGGCATGTGTGCACAACACTTTAAAGTGGGTTAAATGCTTTTGCACTACTTTAATAGTGTTGGTGTTTGCACGTGTCAGCCGTGTATTGTGCAGTAACTCCAGCCACTGTAGCAAATTTGGCAGTGTAACGTGGCTTAAACGACTTGGGGCACAGCACACTAAAACTCTTCCTCCTCAGAGTTTTAGTTTGCTGTCCTACAGCTGTGGAGCAAAGCACTGGACTCTGTGCAGCTCAGAGGTTCTGCAGGAAGCCCTGAAGGCAGCCTGGCAGCAGCCCGGGAAGGGAGGCTCCACCCAAGAAATGTGGTGAGCCTGATATTTTTTTTTTTTTTCCCCTGGAGCCTGCCTGCCTGAGCTGCGTGGGGGTCCAATGCTTCCCTCCACGGCTGTGGTGCCCCCCAGGACAGCCCGACCTGGGTGCCTGTGGGCTGATGCCACCTGGGGTGGGGCCCACCATTGCCACAGAGGGAAGCAGAAGCCACCCCCTGCCCCTGCAGCCCAGGCACCACTCCACCTGACAGCAGCTCGCCTTCCCTTCCCCACCACTGGAGAGGCAGGTGAGTTTGGGTTTGTGCATGACACTGGGGTTTAAAGGGCCCTAAATTGAAGCAGTGTTTTTAAAAACCCACCAATTCAATTTAGGGCCCCTGTTTTGTCTACACACACCCATCGCTTGGTACCTGTAGTCCCAGCATTATTAAACTTGTAGTGGTAGGAAGAGTACTAGACAGAAAGGAAGAGACTCATGCGAAAACCAAAGCTTATTATCATTAACAGGCTAAAGACCAACTAAATTAGAACTTGGAGATTATTTCAGTATCAAATAAATTCCTCTGGTCAAGTTGTGCATTTGGAAGCAAGTTGCATGCATTCAACAGGTTAATCTTTGTTCATATAACGTAGACAGACTCATAAACCAGAATCTTAAAACACCACAATGCTAGAAGATCCAGCTGCAAGGCTGTTTTCTGTCATTATAAGAGATACCAGCCTTTCTCCAGCCTTTAAACTGTCAGGAGGTGTGGACAAGATTTGTTTGATACTAAGGCATGAAGGAACAATACTTCAAAACTGAGAGGAAAAAAACAACCAGAGTTGTCTAGTGAGGCGAGAATTAGATAACAAAATAAAAAAGAGCGGGTGTTTTAACTTGCATCTACGATAATAGAATGTTAATTATTTAAGCCGGCCATGGTATTCATGTTGAATTTTGTTATCATAAATAAATGCGATAGAAGGGATGTTATAATCAATAGTTTCTCAATATGTGCTCTAGGAACCTAAAGATTTCTACATTCAGGAAGTGTTTGAGAGAGAACAGCCTATGTGGAAGAAAGAATGTAGCCTGAATACTCTATTCTTCTCAGACTGCCTTTGCTCACTCTCTTTTTGTGCTTGAACATTGAATGGGGAGTCCTTTTTGCAACACTTCATGGCTCAACAACCACTTTCAATTCTCACTTTCTATTGAAAAACTAAATTAGGAGTCTAATTTAGCTTATTCAATAGAAAATGAGAACTGCTCAGCCATGAACTGTTAAAGAAAGGACAGGCAGGCTCCTGGGGGACCAGAAGAGAAGGAACGCAATCTGTAAGTGCAGGGAATTTACTCAAGACAAGAGAGTAATTTTTCAAGATATAGTATAACAAAGAGTATATTGAAAATAGCAGGTAAATTGAGCATATGAGTGAAGGGTATTGGTCCAGTCTCCTGCATTCTCAGGCAATTGTTAACCAAAGGGTTCCTCAAAATTGCCCCTTCAAGCCCTGGTATATCTATACAAGGCATAACACCCACAGTAGAAAGAATGTCCTATACCATCCCAAAGGTACAAAGGGAACAACAGGGAGGAAATTAATTTATGCTCAGAATATCCTAGTAAATGGACAGAGGAAGGCAAACCCCGTGCCCCGCCCTGCCTTGCTCCAGTCCATTTCAAATCCTTCCTGACCTTGGTGTGACCCTGAGCAGAATAGTTTGGAACCACTGGGTTCTAAGAAAGGCCAGGTGCATCACTAGAGCCCAGTCAAAATACCCAGCCTTAGCTATGGCAAATGATTGTGGATTAATGCTTCTAGTGGATACCTACTTGTTCTTAACTGCTGAACACATTATAAAATAATTAAATTGAATATGTCCTTTTTTTTTTTAAGTCTAGGGAAGATTCTATAAGTTTTTTCTCAATGAATTTTCCTTCTTGTTTCTGCCCTTTTTCTTCCTAAGACTGTTTGACTGTCTCTGCTCTCTATAGTGAGTTACAAATACGCTTGAAGTAGAGTGTGTGATATCTGGATTTGAATGTTATATCTTAGGTCACATTTGGAGGCTTCCACTAGGATACAGAAATGATGTTTTAAAAGGTCTTGTTTTCTGTTACATGAAGGACTGTCAAATATGACTGCTGGTAAACTGAGAAACAGCTGATGTAGACATAAGTATTAGTTGCCTAAGACAAATTTCTGTGAATGCTTCTGTATCTTTTCACTTCTTGTGGGACAACTTTCATAATACACTGACCCTGTCAGATGGTTATGGGTGTGTCTACACATGCATTTAAGCGTGCTTAAATTTAATGCACATTAGCTTAATGTGCATAAGTTGGTTAAGGCAGGCATCTACATGTGCAGGTGTTAATGCTGTGTTAATCCTAGCCTTAGTCCCAAGTCAGTCCACACATACAGTGCTGCAGGTATCAAATTTAGGTATGAGTAGCCTAAATTCACCATTTTTAAAAAGCATTAAGGGTGCACATGTGTAGACATGCACCCTAATGCACCTTAATTTTAAGCTAATGTGCCTTAAAGCATCTTGTGCAGATGTACCCTATATCACCTAATGAACAGCATCAGTTAAAGAATGGGGAGGACTTATCATAGAACCATAGAAAATTAGGGTTGGAAGAGACCTCAGGGCTAAGTACAGACAGTCAAAAAGTCCAAGGCTGAATTGATTCAGTCTTGGCAGGTTAGTCTAAGATGCAAAGAGTGAACCAATAAGCAAATGAACAGACATTCATTTTTGAATCAGGAAATGCAGCCACTTGCCTGCAATGGCTCAAGTCAGAAGCTGGGGGGGTCGGGAGGGGAGTGCTACAGCATGGCTCTCTGGCACATAGCCAGCATGTGCTGTGTATTCACTTCCTCTTTATGCTGCCCCAGAGGTGTCTGGGATTTGCAGTCCACAATCACACCAAAAGAACTCTGCAGGATTGCTCATCATCGCTACCTTTTCCGGCTTCCAGGTGCCTCTGGGATTTGTAGTCCAGTCACAGCCAGCCCTAAGTAAGCCAGTAAGGCAGGGCAGCTCTAGACTCGAGAGAAGGTGAGTTTAACTCCCCTCTCTGGCCTCAGACCCTAGCTGGGGTTTGCTGGTGGGGGGATGGAGACAGTGAGTCAACCAGTGAGGTCAGTGAGCCAGCTGTTATTTCTCTGGCTAGGGATCAGAGAGGCAGGGCCAGCCCTGCTCTCCGGAGCAGACAGTACAGCCAAGTCCAGGGCTACAAAGCATGGGAGACTCTAATTTAACTTGAAACCAGGAAGGGATCTGGGACAGAAGTTTCATACACCGGTTTGACCTAAATCAATTAAGTTTGATACTGCATTCAAACAGGTTTATCTTAAACCAGTTTCAGCCATTTTGAAACTGGTTTACATACATTGAACATCTGTTCTGTTAGATGTTTAAACCAGTTTCTGATGACTTAAATTGGTTTATGTGTAACTTCTGTCTCTAGTCCAGGTGGTCATCAAGTCCAACCCCCTGCTCAAAGCAGGACCAGCCCCAACTACATCATCCCAGGCAAGGCTTTGTCTAGCCAAGTCTTAAAAATCTCCAAGGATGGAGATTCCACCACCTCTCTGGGTAACCTGTTCCAGTGCTTTACTACCCTCATCGTGAGAGAGTGTTTCCTAGTATCTAACCTAAACTTCCCTTGCTACTACTTGAAACCATTGTTCCTTGTTCTGTCATCTGCCACCACTGAGAACACTCTAGCTCCATCCTCCTTGGAACCACCCTTCAGGTAGTTGAAGGCTGCTATTAAATTCCCCCTCAGTCTTCTCTTCTCCAGACTAAATATGCCATTTCCTTGGCCTCTCCTCAGAAGTCGTGTGCCTCAGCCCCCTCACCATGTGTATTGCCCTCTGCTGGACTTCTTATGCCTTACATTATTTTTTTTCTCTTAAAGCCCTAAACTGTGAATTGCACAAGAAAATAAACCACATTTCTTTGACATGTATATTATCACTTTCTATTTTAAAAAACCCTATATAATTCATTCTGACTGGCCATTCTGAATGTCTCAGATTTGAAATTCAAATATATAAATGTCTAAAAATTGGAACTGACAGTAACCATTAATGCAAAATATATGGTTGTCCATTTCAGCTCTGAGTAGCATCTCTTTTGCAATACTTATGACAGAAGTGGAGCTAGTCATCAGTCAGTTATCTTTATATTAGTCGATCTTTTTTTTTTTTTAATTCAGCCGACTCTCCTACATCTTCACTAAGTGGGAATGGATCAAGAAATACATCTTTGCTCTGCTGAGATTTCCTCAGGTATATGTTCCTTCTGGTGAATTATGGAGAATGGCTATGTCCATGGTACAGTGACCATGAACAACAGTCCTATCAAATGCATCAGGCTATTTAGTAGGTAGAAATAAAACTGGCAGAATTTGATGTCATGAAGGTTTGGTTTGTCTCGTATTCAAAGGTTATAATTTTCTTTCTGAATATGAGGAATAGGGACTAGATTGGAACATGAACATAAAATCTGCCACCTCAGGTGCATACTTGATTCAAAGGTTGACATGGATTCCGGTCAGGAGTCAAAGATAATGAATGTTATCACACTGAATGCTAAGGTTGAACAAACTACCTTTCTCTAAATTTAATCCAGGCAAGGCCACAGATGCCATAAGAGGCAAAGAAGCTTAGCCTTCTTACAACTTGTTGCAGTGGTGTAACAACTAGGGTCTGTGCCCTGGGTGGCTGTGGTTGCAGTGGTGGCAGCAGCTGGGCCAGCTGGCACCTAAGGTGGCTGGACTGTCAGCAGTAGTGACTGCCATTCTTGCACATCCTCTGAGTGACCCAGGCTGGTGCCCTGGTTACTTACTGGTACGTAACAGACTTGCTGGACAAAGAAACAGCATTCATGTCAGGCAGTTTTCCTCAGTTCTTTTTATCTGAATTCATAATTAACCACAGAGAAGAAGCTGAGATGGTTCCGCAATGGCTTTCATGTTTTAGTTCAAATGGACATTTCCCTTTTCCTAGGCAAGTTCTTTAGATGTTGGATTGTATCCCAGTTGATTAGAAAATCTGTTGTCGGTTGAGAAGAGCAGCTAAAATATCTGCTCAGTGTAACCTTTGTGGATCATGTTTGAGAGAGGTTGTTAGCCTGAAGTTTAGTACAAAGCAGAGTAGATTTGCACCTTATCGACTAACCAGTGTAGATTATATATAGTGCAGGCTTTGTGGGCTGAAGTTCACATCATCAGCTGCTGTGAGAAGATGTGCACAAAGGTGGGTATGAGAAGGATAGAGAAATTTGAATAGAAAAACAGAAGGGAGGGGCAGAGAGGTGAGGGAGAGCAATACTGGGAGAGAGAAATATGCAAGTGATAAACCCATAGGAACAGCGGCTTTCTTCCTCCCCTCTCCCCCCACTCCATTCTGCCTCTATTCAAATTTCTCTAGCAAAATATACAAAGACTTTGGTTAATCTATAATGTGCAAATCTACCCTGCCATTCTAGATAATGTTTGATTCATTGATGGTTTTTTAAGTGTTGCTTTGGAGAGGTAAACAGTGAAAGGATCTGACTCTGCATATCTGCTACATTATCAAATAAAGGGGCAGGGATATTTAACCACTTCTCTTCTGAATACTGACCTCTCGAAGAGAACATTTTAGGTGCTAGGGGGAAGAAGCACTTGAGCCCCTATATTTGTCATGCCACACAGATTACAGATGAATAATTCACAGTCTCTAGAAATGTTGGCCAGCATTGTCGGATTTTAATTCAATACCCTCTGCTATCCGCCCTGTGTTTCTATATATTTTTTTATCTGCTTCTGTTTTATGATGATACATTTTCAATTTTCATGTTAATGGCATTTTGTAATTACCATTTGTTGGGGCTACACAAAAATGAGACTATAATACATAAATGAGTGTAGATTAGCATGGGATAATCATACCTCTTCAATATTACAAAATTCCAACTACAGCTAAATTGCCCCTATCTCTTGGGGGTTGAATAATTATCTTATAAAATGTATATTAAGCTATATTGCTATTATGAAATGTGGTAATTGGTATATATTTTGTTCATGTTTCTGAGGGTTTTGCTCTCATTTCTGGAAGACCATATTCAGATCACCTTTTATACTTATTCTTTTAGTGGAAGCCTGCATTAAGTTTTGACTGTACTGTAACTTCCTTTTCTTGGTTTATCTAAATCTTGTATCCTACTAAGTATTAAGAAAGAGCAGCAACCAAAACAGCAAATTTGCATACACTGGCTCCAGACATATATGTCAGAAACATCTCATTCCTTCATCAGAAATATTTCTGTGCTCTGTCTGTCCCTGGTTTGCAAGTTTATGGACAAACTAGGTGCTTTAAACAGGAAGGGAGAATTGCTGTTCAGGACTATGCAGCAGCTGTTGTGCTCCAACTGTAGTCTGCACAGTTCTTTAGTAAATAATAAAAAGGTAGCTAAGTCAGCCTGACTTTGACTCTGAATGAAGCTGAACAGGATTTGCCACATTTGCACTGCTGAGGATAGGGACAGAAATTACACATAAACCGGTAGGAAGTGATTGGAAACCAGTTCAGATTTATAACACCACAGGCCTAGGTACAGATAGTCAAAAAGCCTGAGGCTGAATTGATTCAGCCTTTGGAGGTTAGTCTAATCTGCAGAAATTAAACTGAAAAACAACTGGATACACGTTTATTTTTGAATCAGGAAATGCAGCCACATGCCTGCAGAAGCTCAGGCCAAAAGCCAGGGGGTGCCAGAGCACAGCTCTCTGACGTTGTCAGCATGGCCTATGTGTGTACTTCCTCTTCCTGCTGCCCCCAAGGTCTCAGGGTTTTGAAGTCCAGACTCACAGCAGCAGGACTCTTCCTGCTTCCAGACACAGGCAGGGGCTGCTTCCAGGTGCCTCTGGGATTTGTAGTCCACAGTCAAGGCCAGCAGTAAGTTTGAGCAGGGGAATGGGTGTTTAACTCCCTTCCCTGGCCCCAGACCCCAGCCAGGGTTTGCCTGGAGGGGTGGGCAGTCCCTCCATTTCTCTCTCTCCCCCCCTCCCACCCCTTCTCTGGAAAGCATGCTGGGGAACTGATTTAACTTGCATCAAGAAGAGGTCTGGGACAGAAGTGTCATAAACCCATTTTGACCCGAATTGGTTAAATCTTATACTACATTCAACCATGTTTATCTTAAACCAGTTTCAGCCATTTTGAAATGGGTTTATGTGCACTGAACTTCTTTTATGTTACAGGTTAAAACCAGTTTCTGATGACTTAAATTGGTGTATGTGTAACTTCTGTCCCTAGCCCAGAAGTTTAGTATACATAAATTGCTTTCAGAATGGTCTAAACTGGTTGAAGACAAACCTGGATGGTTGTAGTATCAGATTTAACTGATTTAGGTTAAATCAGTTTATTGAATTGTTATCCTGGATCCCCTCCAAATTCAAACTGTCTGCTCCAGCAGAGCAGGGAGACAGGCTTTAGCACCCACCAGCTTCTGGCATGGGCTACTGCAGGCATGTGGCCGCATTTCTGGAATCAAAAGTGAACGTCTGTTCCATCTGCTAATTGGTTCAATGTATGCAGCTTAGACTAACTTATGAAGATTGACTCTATTCAGCCTCAGGCTTTTTGACTGTCTGTGCTTAGCCAACAGGATCATACAGAGGAGTTGCAGATTTAACCAGGATCTTTTTGTATTAATACAATTATGTCCATCTTTGTTCTAATTCTGTCTATTCCCATCTATTAGAGTACCTGTATTTATTGAAATTTCAGTTGTCTGCTAAAACAAAGCCTTTTCCATGCCTTCACTTTCTCCCACGTTGACTGTATAACTATTACTTTTAATCTCCTCCTACTGTTGCCAGCACAGATTCCATTCAATAGTTGCTCTCACACAAACTTTTGTATGGACTGCCCAAAATTATTTAATTTCTTGTATTTTAGGAATTGAGGACACATTTTTCCTATACTTTGAACTCTTCTCTGATTTTGTACTCATCTTTTTAAAACACATTTTCCAGACTGCCAGATCATTATTGAGAATTCATGGTAGAAGTGATATATTTTATTAGATCAACTAGATTTTTCCAAAAAAAACCCATTCCTTTAATTACAAGCTTGTGGGCACAAGCAACCTTCTTCAGGCATAGGAGAAAAGATTGTAAAAGTTCGCCTGGATAGACATGAAAGTTCATATCTCATAGGGGAGTTGAAGGTTGAATTTTTTTTGCAAAAATCTAGCTGGTTTAATAGAAGATATCACCTCTACCATGAGTTCTGATTCCTTTTGCCTCTAGACCTATATGGCTACAACCTGGATACCTGACAGATCTTTATTCATTCATTTTCATCTCTCCTCCTCTGCTCTGATCTTTTGTTACTCTCTAGCCATCCCTGTAATCCTTTATTCTTCCTTCTTTCATGGAAAGCATCAGTTCTGCTTTTAGGATGCCAGCAAAAAAAAATAAAATAAAAGCAAATGTAGCTTCATATGCATCATCCACAACTACTAATTTATTTGATTGGGGTACTTACATCTTCCTAAATTACACTGACCACATTCCATTAAGTAAAGCTTGTAAATAGCAGCAGGGCAACATGGAGAGTGTCTACACATTTGTGTGTAGCAAAGCTGCCATAGGGGAGGACAGAGGTGCACTTTCATAAGTGTCCTTAATTACTGAATGCATAGGAAGCTAAGCAGGATAGCAGGACCCCATCTACAATCATGACAGGTTCCAGTGAGCAGCAAATTGTTCTTCCAAGCTCCTTCCCAAATTAATTTATAAATACCATCTCAAGAAGGAGCAGGTATTTTTTTTTCAGTCAGAGGCTTCTTGAACTTGCTTGCCTGTGTTCAACTGCTCTCTTCAGAATTAGGAATGAACAAGTTGCACTGCTATTTGACATTGGGACTGAGGGATGTATTTTATAGAATGATTCACACAACGCACAGAAACAGTCACAGACATCTTGAATTTCTTTCTGCTTGGCAGCATAGCTTCAACAGCCCAGATGAAGCATATGCCACCTCAGGCTGGCCTATAGCTTAGTGGCTAGAACTGTTTCCTGTAGGATGTAGGTTTTAAACCTGTTAAGCTGAAGAAGACATTAAGCCTGAATTTCACCCTTGCATAAGTTAGTACCTTTACCTCTATGCTGTTATGTAGAAGGTGGGCAGCACTACTTCCTTCTGCAGCCATATTTTTGAAAGAAAGTGGCTGTAATTGCTGTGTTTCATGCTGAACTTCATGCTTTCATTGCTTTTATCCCATGTTAGGCATTTTCAGAGCATACCTATAAGACTGGGCTCTTTAGAGGACTCAGATGGTGTAACTGTTCATTTGTGGATTCCATTGTGGCTTAAACATGAGATACTGCATGGCTCAGTGCCTGTTGCCAATGTAGCAGTAACTCTGGGCCTGCCAAGGAGTGCAGCTATAAGCAGCTAGGGACCTTTACTGTAAAAAACAAAAAATAAAAAAAATAAAAATACTCCCTGCCCCGCCCCCCCAAAACCACTTCTAGGTGCCTGTGGAATTTGGGGGGTTTAATGGATTATAGTATTAGGGTTCCTGGGGCCTAAATTCCTTGTGAATCTCCCTTTAGGTGCCTAAACCCTTTGGTAAATTGGAGAGTTCAGCCCTCTTTGAAGTTTTTACCCAGTATTTGAATTTACAATAGGATGATTTAGCTATGACATTGAGAACTTCCCATCTACCTGATTCTTATTCTGATTATTTTCCCTTTTGTGTACCTGCTCACATGACGGAGACGGAATGCTCACTTCCTCTTCCTACTCCAGATGTGTGTATGTGTGGTTGGTATGATGCAAAAAGACATGAAACCTGGATGGGTATATTTTTGTTCTTGTTCTTCATAATGAGCCTGTGTCTCTGTTAGATGCTTTATTAGCCATCTTTCAGAGGTCCTTGCCTCCAGTACACAAACAGTGACCTTCACAACACTCTACTTCCCTCCAAAGTCAAAGTTTGATTTGCTTTAAATTGTGAGCTAGAAATTACTTTGGATTTAAGAATCAAGTCACCAATTGTGTTTAGCTTAAACAAAAAGAAGGAGTTACTGTCACATTTTAAAATAGAGCAAAAACCTATAAATCAAGAAGGTTTTAAATTCATGCCATGCCTGGAAGAATACTGTGGAAAAAAGCTTCTTTGGGTTGACACTAACCTTGAACTCGCAGAATAATGCCTTGTTGGTTTTTACCCTTTTTTCCACATTGCAGGAAAATCTTGCTTCTTCCTCAGCTCAGAAACGAGTGATACTCTACTCTCAGCATTGAGTTGTAAAAAATGCCCCTCCTGAAACAGTGTGTGTATTGAAGCAATCCATTTCTGTAATTATAGGGCAGGAATTTTTAATCCTTACATGTATGTTTTCTTACAGTAATGCTAAGTATAGATGGTCAAAAAGCCTGAGGCAGAATCGATTAAGCAGAGGCACCTTCCACTAAGCTGTGTAGGTTGAGCTAATAACCAACAGAACTGACATTCAGTTTTCAATTGGGAAAGGCAGGGGAGGCCTGCGCTGACCCAGGCCAGGCGGTAGGAGGCGCTAGAGCATGTCTCCCAGCCTGATGGCCATTGCCAGCCCAGCCAAGTGTCCCCAAGCCCCTGCTGTTCGGGGTTGAGGAGCTCCCTGTCTGGGTACTGGCTCCCCACGGGGAGCCTCCTTCTCTGGAGGTTTCCCCCAGCCTGGGTTCCCCAGCCCAGGCAGCCAGAGGAGCTCAGGGAAATTCTCCCTCTCCCCCTTCCCAGCTGCTGATTGCTTCAGACACTGGCACAGGTGAGAGGGAGAAGAACTCCTGGCCAGGTGCCTGCCCATGCAGCCCAGCATGGGGGTACCAGGTGTTTTGTACTTCACTTCTGTTAAAGTGCCGTAAGCACAAAGTTTAGCACCCAGTCCCTCCCACAAGCTTAGAAAAGGCGCGAAAACAGCTTACCCTTCTGATGTCAAGGGGAGTGGGGGGAGGAGAAGGGGGAAGTCTTTAAAAGCCTCGCTGAGTCCACGCCATCGCAGAAGCCATTTTGGGACCAGCAGATCAGTCCCTTCTGCCACGGTCTGGCCAACCGCATCAGTGCTTCTCCGCCACCGATTCTCTCGGCATACCCCTTCCCTGCGCACCGACCCAATTAGCGAACCGAACCGTGATCCGCAAGAGAAAGAGAGAGTCGTTAATTTGTTTTGTAAACAAAACACGTTTAATCAAGCCACTGTACCTATGCACCTCGTTCATCGGCGTGTAAGTAAACAAATAAAAAGTTTCTTGTTACAATTTACAACTCGTGCCCTGTTCTGCGATCAGGAGGCTCCGTGATCTGCAAACAGAGGAAAAACCCCTCCCTCCCTTAAAGGCAAAATGAACCTTCTCCTCATTGTGCCTCAGGTCCTGACCCTGCAGGGTACAACACCAGGGAGCACCTGCCTTGTGGGGCTACCCCTCACCCCAGCCCAGGGCAGGCCCAGGGAGCTGAGAGGAAATCTCCCCCTCCCAAACCCCACAGCTGCTTGCTTGAGCTGCTGCCAGTCTCAGGGATATCCTGGGGCAACCTCAAGGAGTGGAGGGAAATTCTTCCACTCCCCTGCACTAGTCTTGCCTTAGAGTCACAACAGCTGAGGCAAAACTGGCTACAGAGGAACAGGAAAATTTCTCTCTGCTCCCTGAAGCTGCCTGATACTTGCAGGAGCTAAGGCAAGGAGCTCTGGGGTTTGGGAGGGAAAGAATTTTCCTCAGATCCCTGGGGCTGCCCTGGGCTGGGATGGGGGAAGCCCCTCAAGGTCAAGTCTTCTCAGTGCCCCCATGATGGGCTGCAAAGGCAGGCACCCAACTAGGAAGACTCCTTCTCCCTTCTTCATGTGGCAGTGGCTGAAGCAACGAGCATCTGGGAGGGGAGAGGGATGCTGAAGGTCAAAAAGCCCCCACCACAGGGGCTCTCCCTCCCCCCACATACTGTGTAGACTCTGGCTAAAAGAGCATGGGAGTCTTTTCTTCTGCCCCCTCTCCATCCCTATGGATTGAGTGATGTAGGCAGGAAGAGGAGTAAGAAGCAGAGGGACGAGGCAGTCCTGCTTCACTGGAGCAGACGGCATAGCCTAGAACTGCAAAGCATCATGAGATGCTGGGGGGTTGTGAGTTAATTTGAACAGCCGGAGGTAAGCGGGCTCGTGGTGGGAAGGGGTTAACTCCTCGCTTGCTGGGAGAAGTCCGCTGCCTGGTGCTGGGCAGGGTCAAGCCCCCACCCAGGCCCCTACTTGGCCCAGCCCCCAGGGAG
>NW_017728909.1:73331340-73418502 GCF_001723895.1 Crocodylus porosus
GGATCCTATGACCCCAGCTGACTTCCTGCCCTTTGGGCAGGGGGCTGGACTCGATGATCTCCCGAGGTCCCTTCCAGCCCTAATGTCTATAAAATGTCTATGAAGGAATCTGGAATAGAAGTTCCATAAACCAGTTTGACCTAAATCAGTTAAGTCTGATACTACATCCAACCAGGTTTATCTTAAACCAGTTTTGGTCATTTTGAAAGCAGTTTGTGTGCTGAACTTCTGTTCTGTTACAGTTTTAAACCAGTTTCTGATCTCTTAAGCCAATTCATGTGCAACTTCTGTCCTAGCATAGATGTCAAAATGCACATAGTATTTGATTTTGCTATATAGAAAATGCAAACACATTTTCCTTTTACAAACATTCAGCAAAATAGTAACCTTTTGTTATCCAAATAAACAAGTTTAGGGTCAGACACTGTTTTTTAATAAAAAGCAATATGACACCTCAGTAATGGGTTTCAGGGACATGTAGATCACTTAAGCTAGAGACAGACATTCAAAACCCTGAGCCAGGTTAAATCAGTTTGCAACTGCACAGACATCCTCTTTGGACTGAGGAAATGCAGACACATGTCTGCAGTGGCTCAAGCTAGAAGCTGGGGAATGCTAGAGAAGCCCTCCTTTCCATTCCATAGTGCTGAGCTGAGGCAGGATGTGGCCAGGCCCTGGTAGGATGCTCTGATTAAGGAGGAGTTTAAACCCCCACACTGCCTGCACCATCCCAGGCTTTTCCTCTCTTGCTGCTCAAGGGATGGGAGTGTTGCCAGCCCCCAGCCCCAGCTAGCACTCTGAGGCAAAGGGCACCCCCTTTGGGTGGGGGTGTGCGGTGCATGCATCTGTTGATGAGACTGAGCTTTTCAATCTCCCTCTCCCTGCTTCTTCATACTGTTTGCAAACCTGACAGGCAGGAAAGCTAGCAGGGAGCTGATAATAAAAAGTTTATCAGCTCATCAACAAAACAAAAGCCTCTCTCATTAGTTCAAGCTCTTCTTAAGCAGCTTTTTCCAGGGAAGGAATGGAGGGACATTACCAGCGGACATGTTAATTAGCTCCAAAAAGCCCTAGGTGGATACTGTTCTGTCTGCCTGTGAAATTGGAGACACATACACACACAGAAACGCAGACACCTTTCAGGATTAGCTAGCACCCCACATGCCTTGGGGGTCCATGGTGCTGGGGTCCATGCTGTGGGAGATGGGAGGGAAGGAGGGGGGAATCCCTGCTTCAGCAGGAAGCAGCAATAGGGGGTGGGGCAGGGGGAAGCCAAGCAGACCCTGGTGTGCCTGCAGTCTCCACTGGAGCTCTGGCTAGGGAGTAAAGGGGTGGGGACAGCCCTGTTCTCTGGAGCAGAGAGCACAGCCCAGGGCTACAAAGCATCTGAGATGCTGGGGGACTCTGGTTTAATTTAAACCAGAAAGGGATCTGAGGCGGACATCGCATAAACCAGTTTGATCCAAACCAGTTAAGTCTGATACTACATTCCACCAGGTTTATCTTAAACCGGTTTCAGCCATTTTGAAACTGGTTTATGTGTACTGAACTTATATTTTGTTACAGGTTTAAACCAGTTTCTGATCACTTAAACCAGTTTATGTGTAATGTCTGTTCCTAGCCATAAGGCCGAATCATCCTACTCTGAGTTCTCCGTAGCATAGGGAGAGCTCATGCACCATCTTTCCTTAAGATGCTGCTTTCTTTCTCACCTCCTGGGCATCTTGACTTACTGATAAAAAGGAAGTAGTACAGGAATACATCATTCTCCCTATCCTTTCCCATCCTGCTTGGGGGTTTTGTAATCCTGGGAAGTTAAGAGGACTTTTGACAGGAAGAGCAATTCCCGTAGGCCCTTTCAAATGAAAGCTTATATATTCTTTTCTCCCCACTCCAACTTCATGCACTGGCAATAAAGCCAGGGACATCCCAACCATCCATTTTTACTCTTGCCTTCTTTTTCTCTAAACATAGTTCATCATTTCTCCAGAAGTCTACCTCTGTTTTTATTATTTCATTTTCCATCTGTCTTAATAGTTTTAGCCAATCCATAGAAACTTGTCCATTGTCCCAGAAAAAATAGCTAGCTAGAACTTCAGTTACATTAGAAAAATACTAAAATTAATGTTAGAAGCTTTCACTCCTGTTGTCCATATCAGAATTATAAAGCTAACTATAATTATCCTCTTTGTTATAGGCAGAGAGATCAAACATTGAATGGACAATAGCAAATGAAATTGTAGGAACTTGTAATTGAACTTGTAATTACCGATGTTGGTAGTGCTCTATAGCTAAAACATTTTAATCTCTGGGAAAATCATTTCAGCATTTTTCATCAGCCATAGATTAACTTGTTGTTTTAGCATGTTAAACAATGGATCCCATAGCACATTCTCTTACAGCTAAAAATAGCTTTGGGAGGCAGCACTGCAGCTAAATAGGAAAAAGAAATATAAAGTGAGAGCATCTTTCTCTGTATATGCTCATTTAATTACTGATCAAAAGAAGGTTCTGAAGATTATTTAAGGATTAACAGCCATACTTAAGAATACAGGGGTATTTTAAAATACCTTATGATGAAAAATAAAGCAATACTGCATTGCATTTGCCTTCATCTCTGAGGGCTTAAGGGAGAAATATAAAAGCAAATCTATTCTATTGTAGAATGTTTTGCTTCTATTCCATTTTAGTTCTTATGCCAGCCTTAGCACCCCAGTATCTGAACACCTTCAAGTAGTGAATTAAATGATATAATTAATAGCTGCTATGTATGGTTTGTTCTTTTCTTCTTTCTCGTCCCAGGGAGTGACTTGTATGTGCTGTGAAATATTTGGTGTTGGAAGAATTTTGGTTTGGAATAGTTGACTTTTCTTAAGGTAGAGACTACTTTCTATATTGAAGAAAGCAAGGTTAATGAAGGATGCCCTGTACTTAGAACACAAGGTGGTTTGGTTTGTGGTAGTCCTAAGTCTCAACACTGTTACTGTTCTTGGCTTTCTTCTCTAAGAGGCGCATCATAAGTGTACAATATGAATACTGCTTGTATGTAGAAGAATTAATGGCTCCCACGAAGAGACATTAAACTGGTGCTGCAAAATTGTTATATCAACTACTGAGTTAGTCAGGTTAGCCCCCTTCCTACTGCCGCTGTGGACAGACAGACAAACGGGGGGCATGGCTCCAGCCAGTGATTTGCATCCGGTGCAAACTGTAACATAACCTCAAGCCATCTGGCTGCAACATAAACACAGAGGCTCCATACGCCTAACCATAACTCCAAGCCCTGCCAGAGCTCTCCATCCTACTTCCCGTCAGGGTGATCTGGTTCCCCGCATCATCGCAGCCAGTTAGCGTGGTAAGGCTGCAACCACGTGTTCAGCCTCACCATGCCTGCTCTGCATTCACTAACTCAGGCCACTCAGCTCAGCCACAGAGCTCCTGCTCCTGCGGCAGCCAGAAGGGAACTGTGAGTCAGGCTCCGGCCTAAGCTGTTTATAAAGGCCTGGCCCTGCCCCCTTCTGGCCATGTGACCCGCCTGGTCACCCTGGTAACCAGCACCTGAGCTGCCTGGGTGATTGGCAGCTCTGCCAATCACCCTCACAGTCACGGGGCACCTACGTGACTCCGTGACAACCGGGAAGGAGGGTGAAGGGAGAAGGGGGACAGAGCTGGGAGAGGCAAACAAATAAAGAACTCATTGGGATGAAGGAAGTCACTAATCCAGGTAATGAGATAATATTCCATAGCCCTGTTTAGACCATAGTTATTGCAAACCTATGTGTGCATGATTTCTTGTTCTGCAATTTTGTGTTCCAAGTTACCTTTTTAAAATTTATAAGTATAAGATCACCTGCTCGGAGATCAGTGATGGAAAGTCTGGGAAGGTAGGAGTGTTCTTCCACAGGCTTTTGTGTCTTTCTGAAACTGATGTCAGACCCATGTCCCCTCATTCTTTCACGTAGGGATTGCCCCATTGGTCCAATGCAGGCAACAGAAGGGCACTGTAAGTAGGTGATGGCATATATGACACTGACAGAGGCAAAAGTGAATGAATCTTGGATGTTATAATCCATGTTATTTGCTCCAGGTCATTAATAGTATGTTCAGGCTGGGGACTGTAGGTGAGAAGAAGAGGGGTTCTCTTGTCCTTGTCTCTGTCTTGGTACTAAAGCAGGTCAGAGGGGGGGTTGAGTCTGGCTTTATTGATTTGAGGGACTACAGTTTGGGGATTGTATTGTATTGTGTGCCACATTGGAATCATCAATAATGACCTCCAACCCTTCCTGGAATAGGATAACTTTCTCAAGGTAGCCACATGGGACAAACTGTCCTGGCTTATAGGCAGCCTCTCAACCTCAAATAGCACTCTCAAGCAACAGGCTAACTCCTATTTTCCCCAAGGTAACAAGCCTTGCAACAGACTCAGATGCAAGCTGTGCCTCCCTTATCAATGCAGACCACAAATCATTGGACTACACAAAAGCCTGCGACAAAAAACTGCAGCCTTCTTGGATAGTCCATCACTGACCTTGGAGCAGCTCTTCTTATGCTCTTCTTTGTCCCTGTGGGTTTACTATTTGTTTCCCTCTCCTAGCATGGTCTCTGCTCTCTCCTCCCTTCTTCCCTTCCCATCTTGTATTCATAACTCTCCATTTGACAGTCTACTCTGTGTATGTTCTTTCATAGCATCTGATGAAGTGAGCGCTGGCTATGAAAGCTTATGCATTTCAGTTTTAATTAGTCTTTAAGGTGCATCTCTACCTTACCTTCCACCTTAGATTGTGACTCAGTTCCCAATGACATACATAATGTACAGTTTATTTAAGATCTACCTTGAGTAATACTTTCTAATCAGAGATTTTATCTATTTGCACTGTTGAGCTATCTGGATTCCTGTAAGGGCAAGAAGGATTGATGTTACATGGCAGGGAAAATTCAAGAAGTTCATGTGAAAATTCGCCTCGATGAGCCCACTGCATTAAATTAGCAATCTTTCATAATATCTTGTTAGAATTACCTTTTTTATAATACATTTTTAAAGTCTTGCTGCATCACTGGATAATGCTAATGAGATAGGATGAATAATTGCTAATACAACTGCCGATTTAGGTTATATTAACAATTTGATCAGCAAAATTAACATTAATATGGTGTGATGAAATATTGTCAGTAGGATATAATGGATTTTCAATCACAAATGCATGCTATAGTTTTTCAACCTTTTCCAGTGCTGCTTTCATTCACATCAGTTCTGTTAAAAGATGATGCAATAAAGTTTTCATAGTTCTGCACTTCTACCATCCTAGGTATCAAATAATTTCCTGCTTAAGGAATTAAGTCAAATGCTGCGCTAAATTGCAACCCATGCAGCCTATCTGATTTCATTAAAGGATACTCAGGTATGTGGGACAAAATCTAGCCTAATATTTAGGGACATTAACAAACATTATCAAACCTTGTTTATTGCCTCTCAATCACAAGAGTTTCTTATAGACATTTTCTCATAAGATTGTAGGAAAGTAGGGCTGAAGAGGACCTCATAAGGTCATCTAGTCCAGCCTCTGCTCAAGGCAGGGTCATCCTGGACTAGACCAGCCCCACCAAGTATCTGTCCAACCTGCTCTTGAAAGCTTCCAGGGATGGAGATTCCACAACTTTTCCAGATAGCCTGTTCCAGTGCTTGACCACCCTCAGAGTCAGAAAGTTCTTGCTAATCTCTAATCTAAACTTCCTCTGCTTCATCTTGAGGCAATTGCACCTATGGCCACAGAGAAAAACCCATCTTTAGCCCCTCTGTAATTTCCCTTTATCTATTTGAAGTCTGTTAACAAGGACTTCCCCTGCTTCAAACTTCTCTTCTCCAGACTAAATAACCCTAGGGGTTTTTTTTACCTTTTCTCACAAATGATTCTTCCCAGACCTCAAATTATTTTTGTAGCTCTTTGCTGGACTCTTTTTCATAAAGGACCATGTCACGTTTAGTAAATATTTCCAAAACTATCAGCACTGCCTGAAGTAGCAGTGGCAACTTTGTGATTTTCTATATTGTACATTTGTAATTTTGGTCAGAAATTAGGTCCTCCTGCTCCAAAGTCCATTTTGAGTTAATGAGAAACTCAGCTTAGCTTTATAGAACTTACAACACATTAGTTTGGTTCTTATATAATAGAGATCAGCATCTCTAGAAACACATTGTTCTTTACGGTATAATATTATTTGTATTTCTTGCACAGTGCTATTGAAGGAGCTGTGTGATAATGAGTAATTTTGTGAACCTTTAATCCTATAACATTGACACTGAGTCTTGTAAACTAAAAACTTAAAACCTTTATAGACATTACTCTGAAAGAAACTTAAAAAACAAAAAGATCTCCTAAAGAGGTAGGCGGTGTTAAAATAAAAGCTGATGGTTTGTTATTTGTTAAGAGGCTTGTATTTGAAATAAGATATAGCAAACACTGACTCTTCAATTTTGCAGAATGTTTTTTTTCCTTTTAATCGTGTGATTAAGCACAGGACACTTCAGGGCCAGTTCCTCAATCCAGTTTATAGAAAACCATAAAAGCAAGATTTCTACAGCACTTGTTGCTATGTTATACTGTCTCATGACAGAGATGTTCCTAATTATTTCAGCTCTCTAGACAGAGCGGGTGTGACTGGGAAGGGCAAGGTGGAGTCTCACCCTCCACTGTGCAGGCTCACCACACTCTGGCTGCTCAGGTACAGGCTCCCCAAGGGACTACTATTCTGGAAACCCCTCTAAGTCAGTGCCCAGGACCAGTGCCCCACTTGTCTGCTCCTGGTTATGATAGCTCCTCATATTACTCCATTTCTAAGGATTTTATTCTGTCATATGTACTACTGGAAACTATCCAGCATCTTTTTCAGTACCCAGTGTCTGTTGAGAAATATCTGCTGTCCTAACCACTAGCCAATATCCTTTTAGCTTTTCTCCTGAAAATGTAGATTGATCTTTTTGTTAGCTTATTATCTCAGTGACAGGTTCAAGGTCATGCATTAGGTTATTCTTCTATTTTTTTTTCTCCCTGCAGGTTATGCGTATGAGAAATACCCCTTTATTGGGACAGCTTCCTACATCCCCTTCCTCAAACAAAAGCAACAATGAACACGGACTTCATTCAGAATTTCCCATACACACGAACACCCCAGTGTCAATTAGTCTCTGAGTTCCCTTGGGCTGTTGTCTGGACCTGTTGGTTTGCACTAGGGCCTCTGCACTGCGGAGGTGGCAGTAAGTCAGTTAATTCTGGTTGTCCTGCTGTAATTGTTCCCTGCATGAAATCTTCCTGAACAAAAGATCCAAGCCGGTGCCTCTTACCCCTTCCCTCTACAAGCATTACTTATTTCTCTGTCTGGGGTGACAACCTCATACAAGTGGGGGCAGTCCCTCGTGTTACTGTTCACACTTGTAACCATTTTTATTTGTTATAGATATGCATAGCATCACTTTCAGGAAATGGTAGCAGTTCCTGGGAGCCCAAATCATAGAGAGATTTTTACTTTGCCTTGTCTGTCTCTCTATGGATCTGCAAATCTCCAGTTACTTCGTCATCAGTTTATAACAGTGCAGGCTTGCTTGTTTTTTCAGTTTTCTGTTGAACAAATTGTCAGCAGATGACAACTCCTACTTCTTCGGTGTCACTCTGTAATTTAACAGTACTAAGTATAGATCAGTCAGACTTTTCAGTCTTTTGCAGTAGGCTCTTTATTATTTGGATGCTGTTTTCCACCAACGCATTAGAGTGGGAATAAATGGGACTAGAAGCAATAACTCTAAATCTGTGCTTCACTGCGAAATTGCTCAAACTCATGCCCACTAACAGTGCCCCATTGTCATCCATTACTGTCAGGTGTACCTAAAAATGTGTTTGATATATATGATCACCTGTTTAGCCATAGTATCGTCCAGTAAGCCTATCTCAGGAAACTGAGAAAAACAGTCTAGGAGTAGTCCTTTTTTCCCCCCAGCCACAATGAACAAATGTATATCTTCTTTGCTCCAGTGGGGAAAATTTTCCTTTACTACCAAGATGAACACTTGTCTTAAGCTATATTTTTGGCATATATCTGCCCAGCCTTAATGGCTTCCTCATTGTCACGGTTCTTATAAGGCCAGTATAAAATCTGTCTTACATTTTTCAGTTCCCAAATGATCTTGTGTATATCCTTTTTAGCATGTTTTTCCTTAACAGCTTAGGGATCATCATCCGGCACTTTTAAACAAAATCCAGCAAGTACTGAAATCTCTTTTTCAAATTTGTAATAGGAGTTACTCCTGTCCATGGATAGAGAGCTTGTAGTGGTAGGGAGGCTTGTATGTCCCCATGACCTTCAAGGCTATGTCACCCAGAGTCTTACTCTCTGAGCAGGGTCACCCATGGTGATCAGGCCTGAGGAAAGGTTCAGGACAAACCACAGTGCAACCCCAAGTCCTCAACAGTGGATCAGGTGGATGAAGATGTCAGGATCCCAGTGCCTATAAAGACAATAAAAGGTTGCAGCAAGATGGAGATCCCCTGTCGTCTAGGGTTCTCCCTTGCCATTGGGTTCAGAGCTCTACCTTGTCAAGATAATGTGGTTGCGGTTTCTGTGCACTAGTTTCCTCATGTTAAACAAAGTCATGTGCAGGCTTCAACCACAGGAAACAATATGCTTTCCTGTCCCAGCTGCCAAAAGCCCTGCAGCAATGGATCAGTGCTCATAGAGACAGGAGCCGCAGTGGCCCCAGCTGCCCATCACCCAGGGCCTGTGCTGTGCTGGGGGGAGGGGGGCTCTGTCATGTGGCTTCAGTGACCCTGACAGCAGCTGCTACTACCAGTGAGTGCGGGGCTCTTTTTTTTCTTTTTTCTTTAATTGCCAGCGATTGGAGGGGATGGAGGAGTGAGTGGGGAATGGGCGGGGCAGCAATCTGGGACACTCAGGAAGCAGGCAGGGCCAGCAGGGGTCATCCCATGGTTCGCATCCCCCTCCTCCAGGTCCCCCATCCCCTACTTATCAGTACAGATCCCAGGTCCAGCTCCCTGCACAGGCAGGCAGCTTGCTTCAGCACTGAGGCAAGGGTCAGCCATAGAGATACTCTTGCTGGTTACCAAAGCATTTCAGTGGAGGACCAAGTCTCCAGTTGCCTCAGGGCCCCCTGCCCCACTTTTTTTCCCTTGTATTTGTTTTTTGACCCCTGGATATCCAGGGGTATTATTTTGCCCCCGTGCTGCATGTTTGCAGTACAAGGAAAGTTTTTTCAAAGGGCTTGGAGACACTGCAAGATGCACGTGCACACTTGTGTGGATGTGCCCACAGTGTCCTGGTGAGAAGTTGTACTGCACTCCATGAGTCTCTTAGAGCAGAATTTTAGTTGAGTAGCAGAGCTAATCATCCCAGACACTGTGCTTTGCTAATGCAACTGTATTGCTTCTGGTTGTAGAAGTGGGGCTCACAGAAGGTGTGGACACATAGCAATTCAACTGTTCCCAAATGTTACTGATTAGGAAATCTCACTGATTTGGTTTACAGTTGTTTGAAATTCTGTGGCTTTGACACCAGAAGGTGGGAGTAAGCTCCCAGCCCAGTATGCCTTACAGTGGGTAAGTGCTTGTACCCACGCTTTGGGAAGTGGGTGACGTGTGGCTTGGAGGCATTTTCACTTTTCTGCTTTCCCTTCTGTCTTAAACAAAGGTCTAGTAAATGTTAGCATTTTGTAATTCACTAAAGCAGCAGTGTGGTTGCCTGACTTCAAGAAGAGTGATTGGACCCCATTGTCAACCCCATTCCCAAAGCAGGACCATCCCCAACTATATCACCCCAACCAAGACTTTGGCTACCTAGGTCTTAAAAACCTCCAGTGGAGTTTCTACAACCTCTCTGCATAACCTGCTCCAGTGCTTTACTACCCTCTTAGTGAGAAAACTCTTCCTAATATATAATCTAAATGTATCTTGCTGCAACTTTAGACTGTTGCTTCTTGTTCTGTCATTTGCTACCAGTGACAACAGTCTAGCTCCATCCTGTTTGGAACCTCCCTTCAGGTACTTGAAGGCTTCTTTCAAATCCCCTCTCAGTCCTCTCTTCTCCATACTAAATAAGACCAGTTCCCTCAGCCTGTCCTCAGAAGGCATGTACCCCATTTTTGTTGCCGTCCACTGGACTGTCCAATTTTTCTACATCCTTTCTGCAGCAGAGGGCCCAAAACTGGACACAGTACTCCAGATGTAGTAGTGTTTGACCACATACCATGGCAGCTAGTTGTAGCAGTAGGGGCTGATTAGAGGGAGGTGAAGGAGTGAAGCAGTATCAGATGCCTGCAGGAGTGACCACATTTGTGCTACTGAAGCTTGGTGTCCACATATAACACTGGACTGGTTCATGGTGAGCCTATTGAAAATAGGACTTAATTATCCAGGTTTGCTTTTGAAACATTTTAGGTAGCCTTAATTGGGTTTAACAGGTTTATATCTATGTCCATGTTAGATTTAAACTGCACTTAAACTGTACCAAGCATTATGTGTGTCCATGACCAGAAATAGTTTTGGTAATTCTGCATATCAGTGCTATGCACAGGCACTACTGCATACAGTTACCTGTTCTGGTTTTGTATGAGTTACCTCCAGAAGTGGAAGCAGTATAACCACATGCACTTGGGCTAGTTGTTCTTTAACAATTGGGGGCCAACATTTTGGTATGTATGCCATTTTGGTATGTTTGCCCCTGGTTTAGCTTTGCATCCTCACTAACTGTTACTCTCATTCCCTTCCCCTTCTCAACCTACCACTGCTTCCTGCTTCTTTCCCTCTGTTTCCTACCCAATCCACTACTTTGCTTTCTGCTCCCTTCCTAATCTCCTGTGCACCACAGACAGAGGTTGTCTATACCGCTCATGGCATGAGCTAGCCATCCCTGCTGTAAAACCTCCATAGTGAAAGAGCACCATCCACATTCTATATGCTTCATTTTAAATTGGATGATTTGTTTTGCTTGGCTAACTCTACTTGCTTTATTAAGAGTTAATTCTGTGTCTTCCAGTATTTTCTCTCATGAGGGCTTTATCCCAGATGCTAGTTATGATGTGGGACTCAATTAGCACTCAATTAGTAAATGTGACTCATCATAGATTCATAGAATTTAGGGGCTGGAAGGGACCTCATGAGATTATCAGGTCCAGTCCTCCTGCTCTAAGGTGGGAAAAGCTGCTGAGGTCAGATGACCCCAGCGAGGTGTGCATGCAGTCATCTTTTAAAGATTTCCAGAGAAGGTGACAGTACCACCTCTGGGAGGAGTCTGTTTCAGACTCTGGACACGCAAACTGTAAAGAAGTTTTTCCTTATGTCTAATCTGAAGCAACCTTCTATCAGTTTATGAACATTATTCCTAGTCTTCCCCTGTGGTGGCTTGGTGAACAGATGTTCTCCTAGCCCCTGATGGTCACCCTTTATATACTTAAAGGCTGCTACCGAGTCTTCTCTTTTCTAGGTTGAACAGTCCCATGTCTTTCTGCCTTTCCTTATATGGTCTGCTCTCCAGACCTCCAGTCATTCATGTGGCCCCCCTTTGGACTCTTTCCAGCTTCTCTACATTCCCCTTGAAGTGTGGCACCCAGAAGTGGATGCAGTACTCCAGCTGCGGCCTCACCAATGTTGAGTAGAGCAGGAGGTAGTCTTGCTTGTGATGCAGCATCCAAATCCAAATGTAAAGAATTTAAAGATGCTTGTGATGCATTGGTTTATTTTTCCCTACATGGAGCACTTTATATTTCTCGGGGTTAAACATAATCAAGTTTAGGTCCACCCACTTTACAAGCCTGTCCAGGTCAGCCTGTATACTCAGCCTGTCTTCCAGCATGACCACAGTCTGCCATAACTTGGTGTCCTCCTCAAACTTTGCCAGCATGCTTTCTACACCCGTATCCAAAGAAAATGTTGAAAAGCACTGGTCCAAGTACTGAGCCTTGAGGGATATGACCTGCCACCTTTCCCCACATCAACTTGATTCCATCTATTAACATTCTCTGGGTCCAACCTCAGAGCCAATTTCCCAGCCACCAGACTGTTAAGTTGTTGGGGGCTGCAATTTCTCAGTTTAACCATGAGGACATCATGGGAGACCAAGTCAAAGGCCTTTTTGAAATCCAAGTATATGACGTCAACCTCCTCTCCTTTATCCAGCTGGTAAGTTACCTGATTGTAGAAGGAGATGAGGTTGGTCAGGCATGACTTGCCCACAACGAAGTCATGTTGACTGTCTTTTAGAATACCGCCTTCTGTTAGCCTGTCACTGATGGATTCTTTGATACACTTTTCCAGGATTTTTCCAGGGACTGAGCTCAGACTGATTGGCTTATAATTCCGTGGGTCCTCCTCCCTTCCTTTCTTGAATATAGGCACTACACTGGCCCTCTTTCAGTCTTCTGGGACCTCGCCTGAGTGCCATGAATTCTCGAATAGCTTTGCCATCAGTCGTGTGATGATGTCAGCCAGCTCTTTCAGCACTCTTGGGTGTAATTCATCCAGTCCTGCTGACTTGTAGATATGCAGCCTCTCTAAGTATTTCCCTACAAGATCTTTACTGATCATAGGTGGGTGATCACCCCCACATTGTCCATCCTGCTTTCTGTCAGGCTAGTTAATATTTTTGGTCTAGTGGAATACCAATGCAAAGTATTTATTTAGGAGTTCGGTTTTCTCCTCAGTGTTGGTTATCAGCTGTCCCATTGCATTCAGTAGGGGTCCACATTTACCCTCCCCCCCCCCCTGGTTTCCTACATATCTAAGGAAGGACTTTTATTGTCTTTCTTTAGTGTTTAATCAGTCTTTCATTATTTACAATTTTTTCTCATCACCTTTTTGTTCTCTGTTTTAAAAAGAGGGGAGGTAGTTAGGTGTGTTAGTCTGAAGTCAGGCAGAAGACAGGGTAGAGGTGCACCTCATAGACTAACTGAATTAAGTCATCTGTAGCTCACAACAGCTTATGCATGTCTGATTCAGTTAATCTATGAGGTGCATCTCTACCCCACCTTCTGTCTGTTTTAAAAAAGCAATCATTCTTCACTTTTGACGTTTCACATTCATATGCATTCATACTCTGCATTACAGTTGCATAATGAGTCTGTTTTAAGTGAAAAACTATTAAATGGGAAGTATTTTAGAACCAGTTATTGTACAAAATAAGGTTGGCTTTTCTGAATACCTTGCTTGCAGATACAGCATGAAGGACTACTTTAAGCAGTCTTCAGTCATCCTCTACATTTCTGCAGTGTTTCTCTGAGAGAGGTTTTAAGTGAATATTTAACCCAGAATATTTGTTTTTTGTTTTATTCTTAGTACTAAATGGTATTCAGTAATCACCTGGAGCCAAGGCCTCAGCCTGAGTTCTGATTGCTCAGTATTGAGCAACCCAAGCCACTGTACAACTTTAAAATCTGTTCCGATTGGCTTTTGTAAAAGCCTTATAAAGGAATAGCTCCCCACAAATCTAATTGCAAATACTATATTTTCTTGTATATGATGTGCACCAGAATAAGATGACCACCTTGTATTTAAAAGGCACAATGAAAAACAAAAGATCTTTCCTTGTATTAAGTAATGGAGCAGCTAGGTAGCTGAGTCTGTTCATTGTGGATCCCATGTAGACTTTACTTTTCTTTTTCCAAAACTGCTCACATTTCCTTACATATAATTCACACTCAAATTTCTAGCAGCTGTTTTTTGGAAAAGAGGTTTGTATTGTGAGAAAATACAGGGTTTTCCTGGAAGAAAAAATTACAACCATGTATTGGCATTACCTTTGCTTTCCAAGCAGATCAAATGGTTTTTTTAAAAAAAAAGAGAGAAAAGAAAAAAGGAGTTATAGCTTATCACTGATGCTATTTTGTAGTTTAGTGAGAATGCCAAACTGTTTTAAAAGAGAGAGAGATTTTTAGCTAGAGATGTGACAAAAATAGTAAGTAGTTGGATGCTAATTCAGGCTATCACCTTTAATTAGGGCAGTAATGTGCAGTCTTCACTCTTTAGAAATGAGACCTCATGATCTAAGAAGAGCTACCCGATTTAAATAATTTAACTAAAGATCAGTTTTAATTAACATTGATATAGAATATTGCATATGAAAATTACTATTTTTCTTTAAATTTGTGAGTACCATATACAAGAGCTATTCCTATGTTAAGAGAAATACAGAATTAGCTAGGAACTTTCCTCCAGGGTTGAAAATGTGAAGCTGCCTCCTTCACTAACCTCTCCCATGGATCCAGATAAGCAGGAGATCTGCTGTTCTGCAGGCTGATCAAATATATAGTTTATAGGATATTAAAAGGCTTCTGAACAAAAAATGGATTTAATGTCATTCTAGTTTATTCAGTACAGCTTTTATACTTTTAGAGAAATAAGAGTTAGGAAAGTTGGGTACACATTTTATGTATGACTATGTGTTTACTGGTTGTCTTGTGTTAAGTTTTCTTTAAGCTTCCTTGGGGAAAACATTTTAAAATAGACACATAACTGTGTGCAAATCCACATACTGCACATACTGCTTTTTCACCCGGAAACACATACAGAGCCACCTTCTTGACATCCAAACTCACATGTTATACTTGGAAGCCATACTAATGGACATGTTACGAATACCTAGAGAGATGCAGAAACCCATACAAGTGCTTTTTTTTCCTACTGGATTCAAGTTATCAGACCATCTAGCTTCAATCCAGATGTAATCAATAGGATTAAAATTAGATTGCAGATTGAGGAAAGGAACTGTATTTTTGTTGTGTATTTATCAGAAGCAGGAACCAGAACTCAGGACTCCACTCCCAGGGGTTACCTTGAAAAACAGGCTGTGGAAGTAGGCTTCTAGCTTGCTCTCTTTCTTCACTCATAGTTGCCCAAGGGCCCAGTTTCAACAGGAGAACATGGGATGGTGCCCCTACCCAATTCAACAGCCTGGTGGTTAGAGCACTCTCATGAAAGATTAGAGTTTAAATTCCCTTAGAGTAATGGGGGGAGATGGGGGGAGGCTTAGAGCTGAGGTCTCTTATGCCCTGAGTTGGTGCCCTAACCACTAACCTTCAGGGCAATAAGTAGGAAGCGGCAATAGGTAGGAAGCAGCAACAGGTAGGAATGCAACCATATTGCATTCTGAATTGCCTATCTTCAGAAAGCCAGTCTGCTGTATCTCAGCATTGTGAGTAGTTATTATGAATTGTAAGTACACAAGAGATGAGTAATGGAGCACTCTAGTTAGCTTCTAAGTAGGGGAGGGAGTTGAAATGCATTGAATGGCTACCTTTAAGCATCTCTAGTCCTTTCCAGTCACACTTTGAAATCATATCTCGCTCTCCACTCTTTGTACAGACTACCCAAACTCTCTGCATTGATTCTCGGAGATGGTTTATGCTTAACTAGCAGAATCTGAAACTTGAGCAGGTGCTCACAAGTTAGGTGAGACAATCCCAACATCTAGGAACATACTGAGCCCATTTTAATCTGACCCTTTGTGAAAAACAAGGACCTTTCATTTCCCCCCGACTCTCCTAGCATCTGCAGCTCCACATCATGTCAAAATCCTTCTAAAAGACTAGATTGGACTATGAGAAATAATTGATGTTGCTGCCGAGTAACCCAGAGCGGTCACCTTACAGTAGTGGAGGTGGTTCTCCTCTAATTGCTAAGTGTTCTGCTTTCAAAGCCCTCCTACCTGAACCAACACCCAGGGAAAACAAAAATCCTAAAATAAACTAAGTAACTGGTTTGCTTCAAATAAGCAGTGTGCCTGACGAAGATGTATTGACTGTACAGGGATCCTGGAATAGATTTAGTAAGAGATGCATGAGAAAGATTGTATCCCAAGTGTTCTCTTGCAAAAAAGCAAACTGAGGGTAGTGTCACCCATTCAACTTAACACTGACTAAGCACAGCTAAAATGCAAACAAACTCGTGTTCAGGCTAACACAGTTATTGTTCATAGTAAAATTTTGTTGGCAGCTTCTTAACTTCAATGCAAATTTGACAAACGCTTCACTGAAGTGGGACAAACAATTCTTTGTTTCTTAACCATTGATTTGGTAAACAACCAAGAAAACTGACTTCAATAGTTATATCATCAAAGACCAGCCTGCAAAATAATGCAAAGAGTGCAGTAGTCCCTTTCCTTTATATTTGGTGGTTATTAGGGCTAGCAGTCACAAAAGACTGACCAGAAACCAGCCTTGACAATGAAGCTTTATCCCTATGTTTCAGTCGGTGATTTAGGTCAGGACTGTTCAGCTGGCAGTCTGCAGACAGTGGGTTGAGGTAGCCTGCAACCAGGGGCCTTGTGGGGACTGGGGCCCCTGTGCAGTGCAGGGACACCTGCTGTTTGGTAGGGGGGCCTGCACCAGACGCTGTGTGGTCCACACAGCATCTGGCCGGGGAGAGGGTGAGCAGCCTATATGGCACGTGGCAGGGAGGTCTGTGGCCCCCAGCCACTGAGAAGTTGGACAGCCCTGGTTTAGGTAATAAAACCACTTAACATAGTTTAAATTTGGTATTTGGAATTTGATTTCAGTCTAGTCCAAAATGCTGCTATGGCTTAACAGCAAGAATGGCTGGCTGCATTCAGAAGAGAAATACGATTGCAATACCTGGACTGTTGTGGGTGAGAAGTGCAATGCATGTGCTTAGCTGTCTAGGACAGCTACCACAGCATTGTCTCCCTGTGCTTGACTCTTACCCGTGCTATCACCCATTCCCTTTCACAACTATAAACTCAACTAAAACTTGACCCAAAGACTAACAATGAGACATTCATCGAGGACGGTGTTCACATTTCCTTTCATCTTTTTCTTCAAGTTACTAAATGTAGTCTGACGAGTGTGATGGGCTGACTGGCCAAAAAGTGCAAGTAAGGCAGGGTTTCCTTTAAATGGGGACCCTGACTACTCACACTCCAGCTGCCTGCAGGATTACTTTTCTCAGCACCCAACTGTATTGAAACAAAATATAATAAAAGATAACCTAAACAAAAAACCCAACTGAAATCATGAAGGATAAATAGGGACCCAACTATATTAAAGCTGCCTTTTGCAGTTTTGGGGTCCACTATGAACATTGCAGATACCTCTTAACTATTTTTAATTGTTTGACTTTGACTTAAATTGTGCCCCATGACTATAGAGCAACCTGGAAGTAGTCCATGTTGCTTCCTCATTGCCTTCCTACTCAAAGTGAATGAAGATTAATAAAATAGTTCTTGGTTACTTGTGATGCTTATAAGCTCTAATGTACTTGTTCAGTGTTTTAAAGTGCACAGTAGGAAAAATTGTGCATCAGACATGGTACAGAGAATCAATTTTAAAGCAGGAGGAAAAATCAGATATTTGCACTTGAACACCAAAGCCATGGACACTTTTAAAAAGCTAAAATGAGTTAGAAATTTCTAAGTTAGAAATGCCTAGTATCCTAGGAAGGGAATTTAGGGAATGTAACTATGTTCTCAGACACTAAAATTAATGAGCCATGTACATATTTAAAAGTAAATGGCACTCACTCACTTTTAAGTATGTACATGGCTGCTTAATTGTAATATTTGAAAACCTCACAAGGATTAGAGAACATTTTCAATTAAAACATTTTCATACCAGATTGTGCAGCATTGTCAAAAATGAAATTTAGTTCAGAATGGTGAGTTTTGACTTCTTTTTTTTTTAAATTCCAATTTTTTGGAGGGTGGAGGGTGTTCCTACTATTTTTGTTGTCGGCTGTAATAATTACTGATTTTTTTTTTCCTACCCCCCACTCTTATTCTTTTTACTTTTTATACTTTAATGTCTTAAAACTTCATCAAGATTTTGGGAAATAATGAAACGTTCCATTTCGGCCTCTGAAATGAAATAAAATTGCATTATAAGCATTAATACAATTAATAATTAGTAGTACCTAATATTAATGTTCTACTCAGGAAAATAATTATGTAAAATGATGATTTTCTGCTCATCAGTTCTGTTGCCAGTATATATTCAGAGTGAGGAGAGATGAAACTATTATTCAGAGTTAAAGAGGGACACTTGTGTTGCTGCTGATCTGTTTTAACTATTTCACTTGTCTGCTCTGGTCCACAGTAAGTGGAAGCTAAACTAGAACTTCTGGTTGAAATAGCTGAATTATTGTGATTTAGCTGTCCCTCAGTGAGAGAGAAGACATACAAAACAGTTACAAAGAAGCAGCTTAATGCAGAGAAGTCTCACCATCCCCATTTTAACCTGACTCTTGTATAATTGTTTACTTTGCCTGTACCCTCAGCTGGTGACTTGAGTAACTAAAATGATTTTTTTTTTACTGCATTTTTAAAATTCTCGTTAGCTTTGCAGAGCCCATGCAGCCAAGGAAGAGACTCACCAGAATTATTTACATTTTTCCTGTTGGAGATATGCAAGCAAGACCAGTGAAGGGAAAAGGTCTTCACGGCTGTCACTAGGACATAATTTGAAGAGAGCTGATTTGCACAAGTATTAAGGAGGATATAATTTGGCTTGCTGAACCATTATTACTTGTGATGATATATGCAAATAAAAAGACGGCTTAACTCAGAATTTGCCTTAAGTTTACACTATAGGGCTTTTGGGTAGAATAAAACCTCTTTGTGCACGTAGCCTAGGTGTCTCTAACATGGGAACCCTAAGGTAGAGGTTCTCAACCTTTTCAGACTTAAGGCATCCCTTGTTAAACTCAAGAAACCCCTTGGTAAAGTCCAATGCTGAGCTTTCACTCATTGTTTGACTATAGAAAAATAACAGCGCAATTCTTCTGTTACAAAGAACTCAGAAAGACCACAACAGTTTAGAATGTTTTTAAAGTTATAGATTCCTATTTGAAATCTCTTTTTTTATCTTGTGAATCCTGTGTCAGTGTTTGCATACCTAAGAGTGCTAATACTGAGCAGAACCCCATTCCACACCACCTTGGTTGAGAATCACTGCCCTAATATCATGTTTAGCAGTTTCTCAGAATAGACATATAGGTCACTGACAGATGTGGGGGGAAAAAAATCAAATGCCATTTTACTGAAAGAAGAACTGCATCAGTTTGACCCAGCTCCCCAGCATCTGTATAGATCCTGTGGTTCAGTGGGGCTTTTTGGTGCTTTCGATTGAATCAGTTATTAGATAAAAGCACCAACAAGCCCCACTGAAGTGCAAAATCTATACAGACACTGGGCGAGCTGGGACAAACAGATGCAGTTCCTCTTCTGGGCATGTGCTGCACTTGGTGTGGGGGTATGATGAGCTGAAAGTAGTGTTGTTTGTTTGTTTTTTCACGTCTATCAGCTGTCATATTTATCAGGGCAAATTCATCTCCAGCACAAATGGGAGACAAATGAAAGTCAATAGAAAAAGGCTCTCCTGGTGTTAGAATTGATCTATCATACTTTTTCTTTATGTTGCTTAAAACTGATAGTAAAAGAGAGAGAGAGGAGGAGGAGGCGGATTTATTCAATTTATCATTTCTGAAACCCAGAGTCGTTAAAGCAGGAAATGGACTTTCATTCCTATGTGTAATATAGTAAAACCCTAAAATATTGAATAGCAGTGAACAGCAAGGCAGGAATTTACACAGCAGACTTATCCTTTTACATGATCCCAATAAAAGCCTAGAATATGGCTTACCAAATCTCGCTGAAAGTCCCTGGCTCTGAGTAAAATATCATGATATAGTTCTTCATTTAAATGCAGGTGTAAACTATAGGAACATGTTGACAAAGTGAGGTTAAGTTTTGAACTAACACATGTCTCCAGAGGATGGGAAGGATAAATGCTAATCCTTTGAATAGCACACAGAAGGAATGGCAGTGAATATGAGCCGATAAATACCTTGTTATATGCTATTTCTGCACATGAGTGTTAGAAAACAGAACAGATGTAAAACTAACAATGAAGCAGTGGGGGAAACATTATCATTTTGGGAATCATCCTAATGGGATGATCTGATCTGTTTTAACTATCACATATGTCTTCTCTGTCCTACAGCAAGTGGAAGCTAAACTCAAACTTCTGATTGAAGTACCTGCTAAATTATTGTAGTTTAATTTTCATTTATTGTGGGATAGGTGGACACACAAAACAATTATAAAAGATCAGCTTAACCCAGGGTAAGTCTCTCACTATCCCCATTTTAACTTGGTACTGGTTGTCAGATGTGCAGCTGCTCTTCTATGCTGCTTTAGTAGTATAAAGAGTCCTTAAAATAGAAGTCACCCCTGAGAATACTGCCTACCCAAAGGCCCTTCTCTGCTCACACAGCAATGAATTAATAGCTCTACACCATCTTAACTTCCACTCCTAGTTTAGCAGGGTCTTTGAGGACAGGTGGTCCTCATATCATCACAGAATTTTTCACCTTTAAAACTTTTCTAAGGCCAAATGTGATGCTTTAGAGATGTTGTGTAGGTGTATTACAGTGTTGTTATTCTTCTGATAGCCAGTCTCTCAAGTGATGAATTTTAAGATACTGTAATCATGAAGTACAGTTATATGAAATTATATATTTCATGCCTGTTGTTTCACCTGTTTAACATTCCTAGTATTCTTTTTTCCCTGCCTCTAGGTAAAATGAAGAGGCAGAAATGAATGTCTTTGTGATTATGGATGGTCAAAAATTCTTGTAGAGCTCATCCAATCCAAAGAAAAGTAACTAAAATGAGGCTGTGGGATATAGAACAACTGATTTTTGTAAAAACTGGATAACTGATACTGTCATCCCACTATCAGGGTAACACTCCACTCCTTTTTAAAATGAAATTCTGTAAGTGTCTGATTTCTCTGAAAATGTGAATGCACTCTGCCTTGCTCTCACCTCCACCCAGTCAGTGATATTTATGTCCTATTGATCTTTTACTAAGCCTTGTAAGTTTGTAACTATATAAAACACAAATGTCATTGTATGTATTTGGGGAAGCAGCGAGGAAGCAATTGTTCTGGTAATTACTCAGGTTTCGGGATATTAAAGGCAAACATCTGGAATAGGCATATGTGCTAATGTAGTAAAGAGTGTGGATGACTACTTTGGTACTCAGGTTCTTGTGCTAGTTCCTTGCAATAAAATTCTGAGAGCCCAACATTAAATTACAGTAGCAGTCTCTGAAGCTAAACAACGTATTTTCCAGGCCAGTGTATGGCCAAAGGCAGGAGGCTGTAACCACCTGAAAAATGGGAAGAATTTCCAAAGAGTGCACTGTCTGAATGTGTTCATTAATTTTTGATGAAATTAATACACAAACAATTAGGGAATGAAGCAGAACAGGATGCCACAGCATTACTAGCTAGTCAGCAAGCTTTCTTTTATTTCAGGTTCCAAATTTTTAGTTTTTGTTTTCCAGTTTTCCTTCAATACACTGCAGAAATTTATCTCCATAGTCATTTAACTGTAGAAACAAGTCTTTGAAAAGTCTTTGATACCTTATGGACAAAGATGTAAAGGCAAGCATTTTTGTGGGCGCTATCTTCTGGTGGACCAACTCTATAATTGAAAACAACACTGACAAGCTTTTAGGTACCACTGAACCCTTTTTAAGGTCCCTGAGAGAAAAAAGAAGCAGCAGGTAAAAAAAAAAAATAAAAAAAGCTTGTGCAAAACAATATGTACATAAAAACAGGATATAAGAAATATTATCAGGTGGTTAATAAAAAAGAAAGTGCTATAAAATGTGTAACCTGAGAAGTAGAAGAGAAAGAAGTGGAAACTTAGACACATAAATAGGGAGGAGTATAAGAGCATTGCTCAGACATGCAGGGATGAAATCAGGAAGGCCAAAGTGCAATGGGAGTTGCAGATAGCAAGGGATGTGAAGGGTAACAAGAAGGTTTCTACAAGTATGTCAGTAGCAAGAGGAGGATCAGGGAAATGTGAGTCCTTTACTGAATGGGGGAGGCAACCTTGTTACAGAGGAAACCTTGTGACAGAGCATCCCTTTGGGGTATGCTCATTTATTAAGAGTTATGTTTCTGGGGTTGCTGTAATTCTATTAATGTGCTGCTTGTGTCACTTGTGTTTCTATATGGAGCTGTATCACTCTTCTGCAAGTCCTCACTCCCAGTGGAGCTACCTTGCAAGGTTTAGTTTCAATGGTGCTGGCTACTGAATCTATCAAACACATACACACATATAGGTTAACAGAGCAAATCTGAGGCAGGACAGATTACTCAGCAGTTCCAGGCTGATACCCTCATGCACCCCAGCCTCAGCACAGGAATAGAGTACATCTGAGCTGGCTGGGTCAGTCCGCCTTTACAGGCTGACCCCCTCCCAGGCCACAGCTCAGCACAGCAGGACAATCACTAAAACATAGACACACGCATGCAGGTTAATATGGTATCTCTGAGGGTGCAGGATTACTCAGCACTTCCAAGCTGACACCCTCAAGGGCCCCAGCTCACCCTTTATTTCAGCAGGACAATAATAAATGCAGTTAGACACACATATATACATACTAACAGGGTACATCTGAGCAGGTTGGGTCCAATCATCACTTTCAGCTGATACCCTAATGCACCTCAAAACTTAGCACATCCCAATCTCTTGTCATAAGTATCCTAGTAGTAACTCCCTTGATGAGCAAATTCCACAGGTTCTTTGGGCTTTACAGGAATCTTTGGCTTAGGTAAAACAATCATTGCTACAGAGCAGGTGGGGAGGTAGAGGAGAAGGAAGAGTAAATGAGGTTCAGAGAGCATATAGTAACCAGCTTGACTATAAAAATTATTTTATTGCCAGGTATATGACACTTATGATGATACTAGTGGTAATAGCCATACAAGGAAAAACAAACTAAACAGTTACAATATTATGTAGTTTCAATTAGGTATTTGGGGAAGTCTAGCTCAAGTTTGATCAGCAAAAGTCAGGTCTAGAAAGCTGTGCCTGGAGTAAGAGAGAGAAGGAGAGAGAGGGATTGAAACAAGTCTGCGGTTTAGAAAGCAAGCTTAAATGAAAGAGGGATGATTGGCAAAAGGCCAACATAGTACCCATATTTAAGAAAGGGAAACAGGAAGATCCAGGGAACTACAGGGCCTCACCTCAGGCCCTGGAAAAATCATGGAGCAGATCCTCACGGAATCCATTTCTAAGCATGTGGAGGAGAAGGTGATCAGGAACAGTCAGCATGGATTCACCAAGGGCAAGTCACTCCTTACCAACCAGATTGCCTTCTACAATGAGATGGCTGGCTCTGTAGATATGGGGAGACCAGTGGATGTGGTAGACCTTGATTTTAGCAAGGCTGTTGATACAGTCTCCTGCAACATTCTCACAGGCAAGCTAAGGAATGGACTGTAAGGTGGATAGAAAACTGACAAATGTAAAGTCCTCCATCTGGGGAGAAATAATTGGCTTGGCGGTGCTACACTTGCCAGTGCCACAACTGGAAGAGACCTGGGGGTCATGATAGACCACAGAATGAACATGAGCCACCAATGCAATGGCATATATGGTGGAGTGAACAAAACACTGGCATGCATCTACTGATGCATCTCAAGCAAGACTAAGGATGCCATCCTCCCACTATACTCAGCCTTGGTGAGACCACAGCTGGAGTACTGTATTCAGTTCTGGGTGATGCACTTCAGGAGGGATGTGGAGAAGCTCAAGAGCATCCAAAAGAGGGCCACATGCATGATTAGAGGACTGGAGAGCTGAAGGACATAGAACTGTTCATCCTGGAAAAAATAAGACATAGATGGGACTTGGTGGCGCCCTATAAATATATAAGGGGCATACATCAGGGCCTGGTGGAACATCTGTTCACCAAGGCACCCCAGGGGAAGACAAGAAACAATGGACCAAAGCTGCTTGACGATTGCTTTAGATTAGATATAAGGAGAAACTTCTTTATGATTCAAGTGCCTAGGGTCTGGAACAGACTCCCCACAGAGGTGTTACAGTCACCTACCCTGGAGATCTTTAAAAAAGGAATCAGTGTGCACTTTGCTGGGGTCCTCTGACCCCTCAGACCAACCATGGTCTCTCTATTTAATAACAGGTGAATTTTATCAATACACTAGATAGCAGATAAGAACAACGCAAACAATCTATATCTACCAGTCCTAGAGCTGCACGGAGTCAAGGTACGTCTGGGCAGTATGTGAGGTTCACTTTGAGGTTGTCTCTGAAATGTCAGATGTTAGCAGCCTGGAGGTTGGAGGGCAAGGCCCACACCCGCTAGTAAGGCAGGTGATATGGTTTGGTAATATGCCCTCTGTCCATGGTGGCCTTGGGTTCCTCTCTCTGGGACCCTCTGCTGCTCTGAAATTCCTCCTTTTGTATCTTTTCTCCTCTGTGATGACTTTTCATCTTGGGCATTGCTGATTGGTCTTTCTGGGGTTGTCATACTGTCCACACTGTCCTGTCAGCATATTCCTTTGTTTCACAAACACATCAAATGCACACATCCTAATTTGGCCTGTTCCCCAAAACTGAAAATCCTAAGGGCTCTGCAGCTGGGCACTGTGACCTGGTGCCACCTTATCTCATGTTATGGAACAGTGTGGTACATATCTTTAATTTCCCAGCCTGTGTGTCTGGTTGCTGTTTGCCTGTCAGACACTGTGGGACTTGAGGAAACTTTCAGAAATAGGTTTCTAGAAATCAGTTAACCCTTGCTATTGTCTTGGATCATTATTCTAAGGCATATCTACTTTACTTACAAGCCAATTTCTATAACAGCAAACCTCTAAATACCATTTTCTAGTCGTCAGGATTTGCAGTGGACAAGAAGCGGAATATGAGCCAACAGTGTGCCCTTGTTGCAAAGAAGGCTAATGGCATACTGGTTTGTATTGGTACAAATGTAGCCAGCAGGTCAAAGGAAGTGATTATTCCCCTCTATCGAGCACTGGTGAGGCCACATCTAGAGTACTGTGTTCAGTTTTGGGCCCCCCAATACAAAAAGGATGTGGACAAATTAGAGAGAGCCTGGCGGAGGGCAAAGAAAATGGTGAGGGAACTGAGGCACATGGCTTCTGAGGAGAGGCTGAGGGAACTTGGCTTATTTAATATAAAGACAAAACTGTGAGGGGGTTTTATAGCAGCTTTCAACTACCTGAAGGGAGGTATGAGAGACAAGGGAGCTAGACTGTTGTCAGTGGTGGCAGATGACAGAACAAGGAGCAATGGTCTCAAGTTGCAGCAAGGAAAGTTTAGGTTAGATATTAGAAAGAATTTTCTCCCTAGGAGGGTAGTAAAACACTAGAACAGGTTACCCAGAGAGGTGGTGGAATCTCCATCCTTAGAGGTTATTAAGACCTGGCTAGACAAAACTTTGCTGGGGTGATCTTGTTGAGGATGGTCCTGCTTTAAGCAGGGGATTGGACTAGATTACCTCCAGAGGTCCTGTCCAATCCTAATTTTTTATGATTCTATGAAAGACCATTCAAGGGGATCGTTACCTCTTTGCATTCCACAGTCAATAAGCAGTTGTTAGGTAAATTATACTGGACCATTAAGTCAATGTCTGGGTTAAAAGTCTAGTGCTTAGTGTCCAGTAAGCTAATGAATTGTTGTTCCTTGTCCCATCTTTTGAAGGAGTTTTGTACATTTCCATTGAACATGAGGACTGTGAGGTCAAAATTTTTATCTGTGAAAAATGCTCCCTTACCTGTGTTTTAGTGTCTTCTACCTGGAAAAAGATGGAGTTTAGACATTTAGATAAAACGTCTTACCATATCTAAATATATGGTTCCAATAATTTTACTTATATTCTTCTTTATTATTTGTATAGCCATCACTCCTAGAGGCTAAGACCCCACTATACTGATCAGACTTAAAAAAAAAAAAAAGATTGTCCCTGCCCAAAAATGCTCACAACTCAAGTTTGAGATAAAAGATGACAGATAAATACAATGAGCAGGTTGGGGTAGAGGATGTATAGGAGCTATGAGGCAGCTCCGAACAGTGACCACTGCATACCAGCTGTTCATCTGGAACATGATCTGTATACCATAATAGTAATAAGACACATGTGATAGTGCTGTTCAGCACGATGACTATGCATCTGAGATACAAGATGGACATCTGATGTAGCACCTGCCTGCACTGTGATGAGAAGAAATCTGCCCACTTCAACTTAAAATGATGACTTGTGATGGCAGGGACCAATCAAAAACAAAAAATCTTGGCATTCACATTCAGCTGGAAAGTATATCCCATTCAATCTCAAAATTCCAATAGAAATAAGCTAGTCCTCAGCCTGCAGGGTTTCTATGAGTACTTAGTATTATCATTATTACTGTAACCTTGCCTTCTGGGAACACAGCTGCCTGCTGTCAATTCCCTCAATACTGCAGTACAGTTCCCTGAGGGGAATGCAGAAAAGCTTATATTACTAGTAGCTGTGGGGTCCCTCACTGTCTGAATTAGTAGTGGAGCCCTTAGCTATGTATTTTAAGCTCTGACTTTCCTAGCTCCCTTCAAGGCCTTTTATTATTATTTGTGGTAATTATTTGCTCTGTGGCAATACCCAGAGCCCTCAATCACGATGGAGGATCCATTGTACTTGGCACTATAATAACAAGGAGGATGATCTTATTTTGGCACTGAAAAGCTTGTGATCTGAATAGATACGATGGAAAAAGGAGAATAGAAAAGCAGCCTTTTACCAAAATGTCAAAGGCACATTTGTGCTTGTAGTTTTTAAAACATTTCCCCCAGCATGTACCCACTCTTTTCCTCTGTCAGGATGCACTACTGGTGGTTTTTGCCAGTGATCATTTCATCCTGCTCACCTCACAAAAATTGTTTTAGGAAGCGGCAGTGGATGGAAAAAATGATACTTGTTGTTGCAACCTTACAGAAATGTTCAGGGGCCAGCTCCAAAAAGCTTCTCGAAGAAGAAGAAGAGTTGACAGGATTGTCATGCTATCTAGTCCCTGGGTGACCCCCACTCACTATTGGTACAGCTTATGGAGTGAGCCCAGGCACACTGCTGAGGGAGGAAAATCCTGCTTGCTTGCATGTGCTAATTAGGATAAGAAGTTGGAGTGCATGTCTGAGTAGTCTTGAGGGTGTTTGCCACACTGGATTCATGCACTTCACACAAAGAGAACTAGGGGGCATGTACTCAAGCTTATTCAGGGGCATATCTGAACCATCTGCTTCAGTAGCTGGCAATCTTTTGGAGTCATGAACTGGCATAACCTGCCCCAGGTTTGAGGTGGGCCAGGGTTTCAATCTAGCTGCTGCCACCACTGCCACTTCTCCTATTTCCTATACCTACAGACTGAATTCTCAAAAAATATATAAGAATAGAGCTAATGGTGTTGGGGGAAAAAAATGCAGTGACAAACCATGTCAGGAGGAAAAGACAAGGTTAGAAGCAGGACACAGGAAAGCAGATGACTTAGAATTTCAGCTGTCTGTGCAGCATTAGGACGGTGTCTGGCCTCTTCTGCCTATCAGCAGTAATGGAATTGAGTTCCACACTGAAGATAATTGCCTCAAGTCATTCTCCAGCCACAGGGAAGGTAAGATTAATAAAGAGCATTTGTTATAATTCTGCAACCAATTTATGTAATGGAACACACAATAAATAACCACATTTAATGCAAGCATTTATCATAGCCAATTTATACATCAATTTGTTCACTGGGTGTTAAACCAACCATTTATATGAATGTGTTGTTCCCTCCAAGTCCTTTTTCCCTCTTTGTTAAAGTAAAATTTATAGTTAGTGGGGAGGGGTTGTTTGTTTTTTATGGAAACAGGGGTGATAGTGTCACATGTTGGCTAAGTACAGACTTTGGAGGGGTTAGGGGGAGGTTAGATCACATTAAAAATGGCCATCTGATCTAACTTAGTTCATGTAGGTGCAGACCTTACACTTAGATCCCTAGTTAGGTGGATCTAAGTGCAAACTGTACTGAACTTGAGCACACACAGACCAACTTAAAATGGTGAAACCATTTTAAGATAGACCTGGATCGATGTGCACTCAATTCAGATCAATCTAGGTCAGACAGGTGAATCAAACTTCTGAACAGTTCCCAGTGCAACCCCAGGGCTGGACCCAATCCCAGGGCTGCACTTTTTCTACCCCCCCCCTACATTGGGCTATTTTTAGTCCCCCAGTCCCTCATGCCCCCCACCTCCTGCAGACCAGCCAGCCTCCCCACTGACCCCTTATCTGGTAAGCCACTTCTGGTGTTGGTTTTATCCGTGTTCACTGATGCTGGTGCGAAAGAAGTAAGTCATGGTGGGGCACGGGCAGGAAGGAATGGGGAAGTAAGTTCACTGGAGAAGGTGTTGGGGGACTTAAAATACTCCCTGGTCCCTTCCAAGCCTTCCTGTGGACCCTGCAAGCCCCCCATATCCCACCAAAGCCTCCCGGACTCCACCACCTCCCTGTATAACCCACCACTCCCTTGATCTTCCTGCAAATCCTGCTTGCTCCCTGATCCCTCCACCGGATGCTGCCTGACCCATGATGTCCCTAATTGCTGCAGTAGAACACCTGCCCCCCTTATCCCTCCTGCAGACCCCACCTGCCCTCCCAGTCCCCCAATCCATCCACCCCCACCCTTGCTAGCCCCACCCATCCTGACTTACCTTCAATTGGGTGGCTATTTTAAACTCAATTTAACCTCCCTTCTAACCTCCCCAAATATCTGTACTTGGCCATTAGTTTTGAAGGTACATTTTTTTATGCCTTTAGTACATAACTGGAAACTGTTTTTAAAAACAACACAAACGTCACAGGGATGAAACTCCAGCTGCAATTAGACAGCATGTATATCTAACCTCTTTGTTTATATTCCCATTGAAGTAGAAACAGCTCACTGAAGGAATTATCTGGTAAAAACCTGTGTGGTCAACAGAAATCAAGATATAATGCAATCATAGCATATGCATTAATAATTTAGCCCCTGTTTTGTTGCTCGCTGAATTCAGCAGAAGTCTCTTACTGACTACAGTGGGATTTTGAACATAGCCCTAAAATACGGGCAGGCAAGATATGGCCTGCCAGGCCACTCTATCCGGCCTGCAGGGCCCCTAAAAAAGTTAGAAAATTCACATTTATCTGCCCCTGACTGCTTGTCATGCAGCCCTCAATGGCTTGCCAAAACTCAGTAAGTGACCCTCCACCCAAAATAATTGCCCACCCCTGCCCTAAAAGCAGTAGTATAAGTAGCCACATACACAAACAAAGATGAACCATGCATGCAAACAAAGGATCCATTTTTGGAGACTGAAAGAAAAATAAGCAAAAATTCTAATACTATTACCAACCAGCCTTTCAGCAGTAAGCCAGGTTTTTCAGACTGAAACTTTCTTTCATATTCACTGAATGTAAATAGACACTGTTAATCTTTTAAGATACTGTATGTAATGACATCTCAGGGAGCCCATTTTTGAGTATTTATATTTCTGTGATGATACCATTCCCCTGTGCATTCTGCTGAAGATACACTTTCTTATATTAAACCCTGCTTAAAATGAAGCAATGTAATCTCACCCAATAATTTTCTGGATTTTACCAACCCTGCTCTAATTTGCTTAAACAGGTGATGTTTTCTCTCTCAACATCTGTGAGGAGTCTTGGGTTATAATTAATTCCTCCGCTTATCTTTCAGGTATCAAGTGATATCTATAGGTGCATGTGCCATTTACAATCTAAAAAACATGACTGAAGTGCATCTATTGTTACTTTTGATGTATTTGGAAACATCAATTTATTCTTTCCCTATCTCCAATACTCTTCCCCAGCCTCCAGTATGCATGATTGTTTTATCTTGTTTTATTCTAACATTTTCCTCCCTTAATGTAAGAATTACAGCAGGTCTGAACACTAAAGATTAGGTATTATATTGGGTAAAAAAAAGGGGCTAGCTTGTGAGCTGTTATTAAAGGTGGGGAGTTAAGACTGGGCTTCCTTCCTGTCATGTGTTCTGAACTCTAGTACTTCCAGTCTGTGCATAGCTAATTTTCAAAGTGTGGCAACAAGCTGTTCTGAGGGGTTTTTAAACAAAGACTACCAGAACTGCAATAAAGATTTGTCCTTTTTTTATTGCATGCATTATACCAGGGAAGTTCCAATCAGCAGTAATTGTAAAATAGAGTAGGAAATAAAAAGAACTTTTATTGCCCTATGAACAGCCATAATCTTGTTTTCCATCCTGACAAAAAGGCTTCTGATTATCATGGCACCAGGAAAAAAACTATTGTAATAAGTAGCTGTTGACTTTTGTGGAGGTGCATGTAATTATTTATTGACACAATAGGTTAATGCTGAACAAGGGGAAACTGAAGTCGATATTTATGGTGAAGAAAAATAAACTGGGATATTCACTGAAGCGAGCAGTCCTTGTCAGATCCTTACTCAGGAGAAAATCCCCATTCATGTGTGTATGCAAATCTATGCTTTGACATATTTAAGATTGAGATTTGTAAATTCCCAAAATGTTGAGCACAAATTTAGAGGCTGGAATGAGGCTACTTAGCCCTTTAATATAATCAAAACTGCCTCATATCTTGACATATTCATATTTCTGGATCTTGAATCAGTGTCAGGAGAGGTAACTCTTGGGCACCTGGAGAAATTTGATAACTTAAATTTGTCTGGCTCTTACCCCAGATATCAATTTAGAAAATCCTGTCTTCTTCTGGAGAAAAGTGAGAACAATTCTAAAAGGCACTGAGTTATTCTTCATTTATATACTTAAAAAATACTAATCTGCTTTCAGATTCTTCAATATTTTGGCAGAGATATAAGGATTTGCCATTTACGGCAGGATTTTTCTGAGTTAAAATGGCAATTACATTAGATAATGCATGTCTTGGGGTTTTTCATATATAACATTCTACATTTAAAATTGTTTTAGGTCATTTTATTTTTTTATGCAGCTTAGCAAATGAACATAAAACCACTCATTAAACTTGATACTATGGCTTTCTCATTAAACCAGATACCAAATACTGGTTATCCATTACACTCTGCCCCTCTAAGAGCGAAAACATCTGCAGTAAAGAAGCACCTTTTAGGTTGTGAAATCGAATTACAGTGTTAACATTGCTATTTTCAAAAAGTCCTTCAGGGCAGGAAGCTAAGGCTTGGCAATGGGTCATATACTGCAGAACTCCTGATTTTCATTCATATTGACAGAAAGCTGATTGACATTAATACTCAGGACATTCATTGTGTCATGACACTTTCCATTTCATAATGCCTATTTGTAGGAATAGCGTGGGTGGAATCACAGTTTCTACATTACCTACAGTAACCACTACATTAGAGAAACATATACCACAACAGAAGAACTGTCTAATTTTTGTGGTTGCTGTTGGGTATAAATGCAACTGATGTATTCTGTAACTACCTGCCCAAAGTGACAGTAGCTTGACTAATGAATCTAAACAGTGATGTCTATCTTATGCCTATCTCAGTCCCCGTTCGTAAGAGAGCATTAAAGATCGGACTGCTGCTAATGTCAAATGCAGTAATAGGATGAAGGATTAAACAGGTTTAAAAATGCAGTACTCTAAATTTAAACTTATAAAAGTACCTGTTAATGACAGGCTGTGTTGCTCTTTGGGATCCTATCTTCATGTCAGTTTTTAGTTGTCTCTTGTGGGCAAAAATCTTAGCTCCTTTCTTGCCCCTGACTAGTAACTAGGAGCTAAATCCTGAAAGGGGATTTAAGCTTAGCACTGAAACCCTTAACTCTAAGGCAGGGGTGGACAGTTATTTCAGCTGGAGGGCCACTTACCGAGTTTTGGTAAGATGCCGAGGGCCCTTGACAGTTGCCCTGCCCTTGGTCACCATGCTAGGACTGGGTATCCTGCCCCCCCAACCTCTGACCTTTGCCACCGAAAGTCCCTCCCTTTGCCCCGAGGCACTCCTTTTGGAAGGGAGGGTGCTGCATTCTTGAAACCAGAAAAAAACCCAAATCATATACAAAAAATAAAACATCTATTATCACTTTAATTTTATTTAAAAATATTTTTGTACCAATTTATGTGTTTGCAAAGTGTATCTAGAGGTGATTGTATAATAGCTCAAAATATAGTCCTACTGTATATTGTGTGTGGCAGGTAAGGGGGTGTTTGTGGAGGGGTGTGGTTGGGGAGTAGGTGTGTGGTGGGGTGTGGGTATGGTGGGTGGGTGTAGAGGGGTGTGGGTATGTGGTTGGGGACTGTGGGGAGTGTGGGGTATATGGTTGGGGCGGGAGGGAAAGAGAGAGACTGGGCCAGGTCACTGGCTGCCATCACCACTACCACTGCCCCCACTTCCTGCAGACCCTGCTGCTTCCCCCACCACTCCCTGTGCTGCTGCCACTTTCTGCAGCCCCCCACACACTGCTTTCCCTGCCACCACCACTTTCTGCAGCCCCCACCATGATCCACAGCCCCTTGGCTGCTCCCCCTGCTTCTCCCCATGCTGCTACCGCTTCCTGCAGCCCTGCTGCTGTTCCATTCATTGCTCCCCAAACTCCTGCCACTTCCCACAGCTCCCACCCTTGCCACACTTGCTTCCCTCTGGCCCCCTGCCTGCCACTTCCCACGGCACCCCTCCACCCCTGCTACCTTCCACCCCCTCACCTGCTGCTTCCAGCTCTGTTTCCAGCCTGCTCCCACCCATGCCATGCAGCTCCTGGCTGCTGGGCTGATTGCAGTGGTTTCTCCCCTTCCTCCATCTGATCTTATCTTACTTTCCACATGCATGGAGAGAGGGAGGGAGCAGCCTCAGTGTTGCGAGGCCAGAAGCTGCAGAGGCTTCCAATTAGGAGCTGGGGTAGGGGGCTGGGGGTGGGGTGGAGCCAGGCATGCCTTGCTGCTCACATGCTGGGTCTTGCTACCAGTTCACCCTGGGTTCTGCTGCCACTGGCTGCCTGTTATCTTTGACAGGAAACCAGGGGCAGATAAAAATTAATTTTCCAAAATTTTTAGGGAGCCCATAGGCCAGATAAAATGGCCTGGTGGGCTGGATCCAGCCTGCAGGCTGTATTTTGCCCAACCCTGCTCTAAGGCACCCTAACACAGTAGAATCTTTAGCCCAAATTAGGTTATTCAGGCTCTCTATATAATTCATGAGGACAGTTAGGCACCTAAAAGTACAATTTATAGAAGACATCATATAGAACAAAAAGCCATATACACTGGACAGTGAGCAATGCCTAAGAGAGAAGCATGTCTTAGGCCTTATCTCTTTCAGAGAATTAGGTTCCTAAGACAGGTTATCACTTACTTGAGTAAGAGATTATGATGCCACAGTTTATTCCTAGTATCCAGTGGAATATCAGTTGAGATATCTGCTCTGCCTGGTTTGAAGCAAGAATGTGAACCCATATGCCCCACCTCCCAAGATAGGGCCCTAACAATGGGATTAGATATTTTTTAGTCTCTCCTATGAAAACTATTCCAATATGTATAAAATATTTAACTATACATTAGGCCAGGGTGTCAAATAAATGGTCAGTAGTACCATTCGACACAGACCGCCAGGCTACCAAAAACTGAATCACAGAATCATAGAAAATTAGGGTTGGAAGAGACCTCCAGAGGTCATCTAGTCCAACCCTCTGCTCCAACTGAAGGTGGAGCCAGCACTGGTCATGGCCTACCACAGAATCTGGGGCCTTGTGACCACAGTGGACAGGCCCTTGGTGGCAGGGGCTGAGAAAAGGCTGCATGATACAGCACTTGGTTGGCCATGAGCCACCTGACCTGCTGCTGCTTTTGCACCTCCACCACAGAATGTGGCTGCCTGGTTCACAGATGTTTTGGCCCATTGCTGCTGTGTTCACCACCAGCACTACTTCTCCCACCAATGTGGTGGCTGCTGCCCCATGTGTTAGGCTAGATCTGGCCCATAAGAACACAGTCCAGATCCAGCTCAGGCCCCATGAATTTAGCACCCCTGTATTGAGCCAAAGAGAATGAGAGGGAAAAAAAAGTATCCTAGTGCTTAGGGCACCTGGGAGATGTGGATTCCAGTGGTCGAAGCTGTCTGTGTTCTCACCCCACTTCAAAAGAACTTAGTGTTTGAAGAATTCACCCTAGTTGTGAGGGACTCAGGTTCAAATTCCTACTCCGTACAATGGATTTAAATCTGTCTTTCATATCTTAGGGAAGCACCCAAATAGCCATATTATTAGCTATACTAGGGTGTGTGTATCTCTCAGTTTCTCTTGTTGAAGCTATTCTACTTTGAGTAAAACATAAAATATTTATTTGCCTACAGAAGAGACTGATTGACTCCATAGCCCAGTAGTTAAGGAAACAAGGTACAAGTTCCCATGCCAAGTTCCTGGTCAGGTTACACATCATAGCCCCAACCCTTTCCTCCTCTTTTCATTCCTGAGCTCACCAGCTCCCCACTCAGCTGGTTTCTGAAGATCTTGTGCAGACATGCTTTCTGCCCATGTGTTGTAAAAGAAATTGAGGATTCCACTATGTGGCTGGATACCAAGTGTTTGATGTCCTAACAACTAAGTATTTTGAGGATCTGGGTTCAAGTGAATACCCTCTCAAACTTTTCAGGCTCAAGACACTCCTCAATACACCCAAGGCACCCTTCAGAAAATTCCAGGGCTTAATTTTCACTCATTTTTTTTGACTACAGAAAAAATAATAGAGCAGTTTTCCTTTTGTAAAGAATTCAGACCACAGAAGGTCAGAATGTTTTTAATACTATAGATTCCCATTTGAAATCTCTGGTTTTTTCTTGTGAATCATGTTTGCCTACCTAAGAGTGACCTAACATTACACCCTTTGGGACCCTTGAAAGGACCTCAAGGCACCCTGGTTAAGAATCACTGCTTCCTAAGCTTTCCCTGCCTCAGGAAAGAAGATTAATATTCTCTAACAAAGTATCAGGCAGCACTTTGTCCAAAATAAATTAACAACAAATAATTCTTGTAGTTTCTTCACCAAATTATGCTTTTATTATATAGTAAATGATGCTAGAAAAAATTAACATAAATGAAATCAGTAGATTTTAACATCACTCAAGGTCCTTAAAACTTTTGGTGAAGTAATTTGATTTATAAATTGTAGAAAAGGACAGAGATGTTGCTTCAGATATAAGCCTTAACTACGAATTACGTTTGTAGAATCCATGTAAACAGTAGGGCAAGGGTAGCATTTTTAGGGCTTCTATTAGGGGTGTGCAAAGTGGGCCGTATTCGATTTGGATTTGGCCTGATTTGGGGTACAGTGATTTAATTTGCTGATTCAGATCACTATCCCGATTCAATTCGGCTGAATCCAAATCTGGAGATTTGATTCTGATTTGGAGAATTAGCGATTTGGCCATAGACACAGCTTCATATGTTTTTTCTACATATCTTGAGGTACCAGGCATGGCTTGTGAATGCTGAGATGATGGGGCAGATGGAGCGTCCCACAGGAGCACGGGGGGGGCACTCACATGCTCAGCGGCGGACCTGTAAGTACTTCAGGTTCACGTCTGGGTCTGCCGCCATGCGTCTGGGGGACCCTCCCACCCCTCTGGCTCAGTAACTGGCCATAAGGGGACCCTGGGTGCACCCCCTCAGACTCAGGCAGCACCAGTCACCGAGCCAGAGGGTGGGGGAGGGGTTCCCTGCGCATTACACAGGAGACCCAGAAGTGGACTGGAAGTGCTTCTGGTCCACTTCCGGGTCCACCACCAAGTGTGCTGGGGCCCCCCCCCGCACTCCCGTGGGACGCTCCATTTGCCCCACCATCTCAGTGTTCACAAGTCACCTGGTACCTTGAGGTATGTCAAAAAAGCATATAAAGCTGTATCTATGTCGAATCATCGAATCTCTCCCAATCTCTCCAAACTGAATTGGAGGCTTCCAATTCAATTTGGAGAGATTAATGGGTTTCCTGTTTTGATTCGGATTCAGAGATTTAGCCACCAAAACAGGCCAAATCTCCTCCTTCAATCAGCGACTGAAGCTTCGCACAGCCCTAGCGCCTATACATGAGCAGCAAGGCTGCTCCAACATGCTGTAATTACAGTATGTCAGAAGAGACGCAATTAATTGAGTCTGCTGGAGCATGGCAGTTACTATACTCCAGCGTCTCATGTATCAGCATCCCCATGCTTAAAAATAATGGAGGGGCGCTTTTCAAATAAAGCTTGTTCAACAAGTTTTAGTTAAAACTCCCTTGCCACTATTTTTAAGTGCAGGGATGCTGATATACGAGACACTCCAGGTGCTTTAATTAGAGTGGTTCTCAGAGCTTTTCATATTAAAATGGCCCCCACCCTCTACTCCTGGAGCATGTGTATAAATGCCCTTAGAGACTAACCTGGATTATAGGGGATTATAGAACAGCACCTCCTCCCCAAAAGAAACAAGACCCCTCTTTGGATTTTTGGATCTGAGCCACCATTGGGGAGACTAACCTGTCATTTTCCAAGGTGCCACCCTGCCCTCCCTTCTGTTTGACTTCAGACTAACATGCCTAACCACCTCTCTGTGGAATGCCATGTGATTTTTGAACATTTTGGGCTGAATATGTACAAGTTCTTGAAATGAAGCCAGTATTTCCTCTGATATTCCTGTCGGAAGGGCATTCTTCCCTGTTACGGTGACCACTTTCCTCATTTATTATAGGGGATGTCCTTTTCAGTTGTACTCAGGGCAAGTTGGTGATAATACATCAAAGTAATATTAAAATTTGCATTAGAATCCATTACTACTGGACACCTCCACTCAAACAACAATACTGTCCTAAATTCGGACAAAGCAGATTAGCTTTTAGTGTCCCTGCTTCAGGTTTTCAGTATGATTATTGGAGAAACCTCAATGGAACAAATACCCTTTGAAATCAAGGGCCAAATTTTCCCCAGGGGGAAGAAAGGAGCCCATTGGATTATTTCTACCAGAAAATGATTTGGTCCTGATTTTTTAAAAGGGGCCTCAGTCTGGCTCCCTTGCAGTTTATGGGTGCATCTTTTTTTCCACATCATTATTTACGATACACTCTTGTATACCCAATATGTAAATGAGGTTTGCATATGTGAAACCTTTCCTTTTCACTGGAACAGTTATAGTGCACTTTAGATTGAACGCAGGGAGTCTTAAAAGCAGTGAACATTCAGAGAAGCCAAATTGCTTACAGTTAATGGGATTAGAGAGACTTTTCCAACCTCATGCAGGATTTGATTTTGTTAATCTAGGTAATGCGGATTACTTATTCATATATGACAGATAAAATCATAAGCAGATACCTCAATTTGGAACACACTCCAATGCATAGATTCTCCTAAATACTGTTGAGACACACTAAGATAAACAGAATGTATCTCAAAAGGCTCAGAGTTCAAGACATTTTTGGATAAGCGTTCAAAGTTAGGGTGTTTATCTGAGCTATCTTGCATTCATAAAAGTGGCTGTGAAATCTCATGAGACTTGCAGCACTTCCACTTTCTAGTGACAAACATGATGAAAGCAAGCTCCATTAATATCTTGGCACTCCTTTCTGCAGGTTCTGGCTGGAAACTAGAAGTTGAAAAAATGCAGAGTGAAATCCTGGGCCAGCTGAAGTCAAAGACATTTTTCCATTTACTTTAGCAGAACCAGGTTTTCACCTGCAGGCTTTTGTGAACCCTTTAAAAGGTTTAGTTCCAATCTAGCTGAGTTGCAGATGGTTATGCATATTTCAGAACCAGTTTACACTTCCTTATCCTAGATTACCCTAGTTATTTTCTTCTAAACACAGGGGCTAGCATTCAGGTGATGTAAAACAGCATTGCTTCTTTGTTTGAGCTGCACCAGAGAGAGATTTGGTTCTGGTGTGGAGTAAATAAAGGAAAGAATACTGCTAATATTGTATAATAATACTTGACACTTTTTTCATTCGAAACACTAAAATCATGGAACACTTTTAAGTGAATGTTTGCATTTATGTAAGATGCTGAATTTACAGCAATCCCAGAATGAAGACTGCCAACTTTCATTTAGTCTGACCTCCTTTAATGGAGATACTAAAGCTCCTTCTTAGCTATGAAAAGTTGTACCTGGAAGCGTTCCCACCATGGAGAAATTTGTTAAAACAACAAATTTCTTAAATAATTAGTAAACATGCTATAGCCAGATAAATTGTTTAAAATATATGAAAGGGAAATAGATCTAGGTTTTAAGAAAAATGTTAGTTTTTTGTAGTGCAATATTCCTTCTTTAATACTTCTTTGCCAGCTAAAACCCCACTAATCTGTAACTATGCCTCCAGATATATAAAAAAAAAGATCTCTTTTTATTGGGATTTTCCAAGCTAGCTGGAAATGTCGCATATTTGTGTTTTTGATCCAGTAAGGTTTATCAATCAATGAAATGTCAGCATTTATAATGCTATTTTTGCAATTTGGGTAGAGGGACAATCAGTTACTCCAAAGCCTTTAAAACTGTATCACAAGATATTTAAAATTTGAGGCTTAGTAACAAAGCTGCAAACTTTTTAAGGAAGAAGTATTTATGCTGGAGGAAAGAATTAGAACAGAACCTCATAGAGAATTATACAGATATATTAAAATTAAATTGAATTGCATTTGGTTTTCTATTGAGCCTTTCATGCTCAAGACATTACCAAGTGTTTAAAAAGAGATGAGTTACTTATTGGTAGCAGAGGGTCTGCATAGACTGTTATGACAAGTATTATGCATTCAAAAGGCACTCAAGCACAGCTTTGGATGTTGCTGGGTCAAATTTTCAAGTATTAAAATATAGACTTGCTTCATGAATAAGCAGACCCAAATTTGCACACATTCTATGGATAATTTTGTACTCAATTCTGTATGTGAAAATGCCTGGTCTGCATACATTGCTAGTGTACATATTTGGAAGTACAAATATGGTGTCATAAATACAAAGTTTGAATGAGATGTATTTAATATCAGGCTGCTTGGAAATTTTTTAGTGAACCTGCTCAGTCCAAAATTGATTTTTGAATAAAATAATCATTTTGTGGAAAATGTTTGCTCTCCATGGAAATTTTCAACTTTTTATCATGAACCTGAAAACACAAGTGTGTAGTTTTTCATCAAAAATACATTTTTTTCTATAGAAACAAAACCAGAGTTTTGCCCAACTCAGCTATTAGGTTCTGCAGTCCAGGGCTTCTCACATGTAGGAGACAATACAGAAGATGATTCCTAAAGGCTCTTAGGGCCACATAATATATGTTGATGAACCCAAAGGCTTTTGAGACACCCTGGCATAGATGGTTGCTATGCAGGTACAGAAAAAGGAAAGAAAGAATGATAGCAGTAGCAGGACTTCAGTTCATCAGCACCACCCATCCCAAATTGTATCAGCCTCTTAAATAACTAATGTGAAGGGCGATTACAGAGTCTATATGTTTGCTGATTTGGGACCAATTTCGTTTGACTTTAATATGGCAGATTCCAGGGCAAGTCTTGGGCTATGGATTACAGATGGTTTTGAATCGTTGATATGGTTCCCCCGCTTTCCAGCGAAGGATTTTTTTTCCATTGTATATATGTTCTTGTTTTCTCTAGTCTACTTTTAAATGTTCCAAAAAAAATGAAGCTCCACCATTTTCCTGGAAAGAAAGTGGTATAAATTAGTAGTTTTCATTAGAAATATATTTTTCTTACTTGTCTGTTCAGCATAGTTTCTTAACTCACTCCCATCACATTCCAGGTTATATCCATTTTTCATTACACTCTGAAAATAGCAGGAAGTTTTCTGTTTTCATTCTTTAAATATTCATAGACTGTGATGTCTCCTCTTAGTTACTCTTAAGACAAACTCGGCATGAGGCATGTGCTTTGTAGTGAGCAGTATAAGCTATGAGGGTATGGAAGACTCTTCAGAGAATTTAGCTGACAAACTCTTAAAAACTCCCTACACCGCATGCCAGACTATTTTTAAAGTTTGTACAGAGGCATAATAAACAGTATCTGCATCCTGGCTGGCAGTGGTAGCAGTAGCAGATGTGGTGGCTGTCACGGTGGCTGCCATTCTTGTGCCCCTTCAAAATCAGTACCCAAGGCTAGCGTCCCAGTCACCCAACTGCAGTTATGCTACTGAGGTTATAACTCAGTCAAATTTTAGCAATTGTTCCAGGGGCAAAAAATCCCTGATACTGTAGCAACCTTTCTGCCAAATTTTAAGAGTCTGTTCCAAAGAATGGAGGTATTAAAGCTTCCCTATAAAATAGCTGGAAAGTTGGGTTTTTTCTTTTTTTGTTTTATTTTGTTTTGTTTTGTTTTTTGTAGCATGAACAAAACAGTGTGCTTTCTTTAATCTTGTTTCAGTGTGCTTTCTTTAATCTTGTTTTTTGGAACAGCCAGAGTTTTAGATGAAATTTTCCAAAAGTACTCAGCCTGAGGCACACACCTGGTGTAGAAGCTTTCAGCACAAATCATTAAAGTTCATCAAAATTATAAGCAAGTGAAGTATAATGCAAGTGAAAAAATAAGCAAGTGAAGCAACATTTTATATTAGGCATATGCTGGGCAATCTTAGCAGTAATTCCTGCTGCTTGCAAAGTTTTCTTTTTCTACAGTTTTTCTACTCTGCAAAAATTTGAGAGTTCAAACTTTCTTGTTTTGTCATCTCACGAGAAAAAAAAATCATGCTTCAATTTTTACTGTTCTACATTAAGAGAGAACTAATACCTTTTCAAATTTTTCAAAAAGAACCCAAGAGAGGCCTATCCCAAAATTATCAGTCACTCAATGCTTAAGGCACATATCAAGGGCATGGAGAAGACTTGAACTTTATCCTCCAACAAGTGAAGTACCTAACAATCAAGCTATTGGCTGGTCTGGAGTCTGTTATGCATCTGTTTCTCTCTTCCTCCCTCTTTCTGATTTTGACCAGAAATTCCATCCTGGCCCCAAGCCTCTTCCTGAAATTTCGTAGATTTCATAGACATTAGGGCTGGAAGGGACCTCGGAAGATCATTGAGTCCAGCCCCCGCCCAAAGGGCAGGAAGTCAGCTGGGGTCATAGGATCCCAGGAAGATAAGCATCCAATTTACTCTTAAAGGCGTTCCATGTAGGTGCTTGATTTAGATTTGCTAAAACTGATTTTTGATGAAGTGGCATTTTCTGGTGAAAACTCATTGTGTCAAAAAATTCCTGGAAGGATCTAATCTCCACCCACATTAATGTCCACCTGGGAACATGACTATATCACAGACCAGAGTGGCCTTCCTTACAGCCTTTTCTGTGGGACATGTACTCTATTTTATACCCATATGCACTCAATTACTCTGAGTCTGAAGTAGAATGGGGCATACACTCCATAATACATCCAGTTTACAGAAAGTTGGTATTGTTGTATTTTTATTGTATGCATCACTATATGTCAGAAGGTCAGTGCCCTATTGAAAAAACAAATGGACAAATTAATGTTTTGTTCCCCATAATGTGAGATGATATAACTAGTAACCAATGGTGATATAACTAGTAACCAATGGAAAGAAAAGCTCTTATCAATTTACATCTAAATCCTGCTAGGTCTTTCTTATTTTATGCCAGAGATGTGGCCACGTATGACTGTTTTTCCCTACTTTAATGTTTTCCTGGGTAGGATTTCCACTGAAGTTGCTATTGCCATTGTGCATTGTGGATTGGCAACCCCTGGCATGTGCATCAGAGTGTGGCGCACAAAGGCATTTTGTTTGGCACATGTACCTCAGGGTGGATGGCAGGGAAGGGGCCAGGGCTGCACTGCCACAACAAGGATCAGGCCCTTTGCAACTCCCCCACCACCGGGGGCGTATGTGCACCAACCATCCTCAATAAGCCAGGCCAGGGCTCAGCAGACCTTGGTGCAGCTGCTTGCAGCCTTCCTGCCACCTTCTGCAAGCAGCCCAGGCCCTGTGGCAGGGGCCTGCTCAGAGCTCAGGCTGGCTGCGGCAGGCAACCAGGAGCCTGCGAGCTGCTGCACCAAGGTCTGTGCCCAGCAGCTAGTATATCATCCTCAGCCGTAATAGCTTCTTCTTTTGCAAGAGGTCCTCACTGAATTTGAAATGGTGTTTACATCTACATGATCAATTTACTATGCCTTGTGGTGGTGCCTTCAAGCTTACCATGCAGGTCCAGGCAGGCTGTCTCCTGAACTGGAAGGAGTGAGGCCCTGACTGCATGGGCTCAATGGCACAGATGAATGAATCCATACCCGCCCAATAAAACTATTGTGCCCAGCAGTGGTGACGTCAAGAACGCTGTGCTGCTCTGGAGAGGCTCCTTTCTGAAACATGCATGTAACTGTGTGCAGCACAACTCAGGTGGGCTAATTAAGAATGGCAGAGTGACAGCGCCCATGAGCCCACCCACTGCGTAGCATGCACATGGCTACAATGGCTTCCCATTCAAAAGCCAGGCTTTTGATGCTGTGTGGTGATGCTGGGCAATGTGCTGAGTAGTGTGATGTTGCTGGGCAAATCACAGCATATACTGAAGTGAGCTTGGGCTCACAAAAGCTTAAACTATATCAATGTTTGATTTACTTAGCCTGTAAGGGAAATTCTACACGTTTCAGCGGGGGCGGGGGGGAGAGGGGCATTTTAATTAGAGCAGTTCTCGGAGCCGCTCTAGTTAAAGCACCCAGAGCATCTCATGTATCAGTGCTCTTCAAAATGGCAGCGGGGGTGAATGAGCTTTAGATCAAGCATCCCCACCGCCATTTTGGAGCACGGGGCTGCAGATACACAAGGTGCAGAAGGCTGCTGGAGCATAGTAATTGCCACATGCCAGCAGCCTCAATTAACTGAGTCTGCTGCAACGCACTGGAAGTACAGTGTATTGGAGCCTTCCAGAGTAAGTTTATCATGAAGACCTGGCCAGTGTTTTCCAGTCTAGAAGAGACAGCTTCTGGGACTTTGCATGGATTGTTAACAAGGGCATGACACTTTTGGATGCATCTAGGGCCCTGTTTGGCACACTTTTTATTCAGAGAAAATTCTATCCTTATCCAATTTTAATTCTGACCTTTACTCTGGCAAAATTCCCATTAGAGTCAATTAGCCTTACCTATATAATAGGCTGCAGAATTTAATCAATTACTTAAAATGGAAACATCTTGCTCAAGTTGCTCATGTAAGGAGTACTGAATTCCCCTGAAATGCCTATGCAGTATATAAACAACAATATATCAAACTAAATCAGTTTTAAACAATGTATTAAAAGTCAAGCTTTGCTTTATTTTCTTTTCTGTCTTGTTTATAAACATCTTGTACACCTTCTACTACACTTTTTCAACACAGTTTGAACATTATGCAACTCTAAGTGCCTTAGGATGGCACTAAAGCTAATTGATTGGACCCTCAGCTGCTTAAAAGATCCCTGGATAGCATTATCAGTATGGCTGGAAGAATGCCACAGGAAATGGCTTCCTAGCCTTTATGGATGCTGACAGACATGTAGGTTCCCACTCTAACTTATGGCGCTTCAAATAAGATGCTGTGAGGTAGTGCCTCACCCCACCCCAATAGACATTCACCTGTTGGGATGGGGGTGCTGTGGGGAATCAAGCCTGCCTGCTTGTCCCATGCTCAGGGCTGGGCTGAAACAGCCCTGCCCTCACCCCCTCCCATCTCTGATGCTGTTTGCAGGAAGGGAGTGGGGAGGGGGAGCTGCAGGCTGGGGAGGATCAGGGGGTGAGGGCAAGGGGAGGCTGTGATGTGGGGCCTGTAATCCATCCACCCCACCTCCAGCTCAGGCTGGGCAAACCCAAGCCAGCAGCTCCCTTTCCCCCTCCTCCCTTCCTGCAGACAGCACCGGGGGCAAAGTAGGGCTGGGCTGCATCAGCCCAGGCCAACCCTGATCATGTTGACAGATCGACCCTAGGAAACACAAGTTACCTAAGGCGGTCCACTTTGAAGTACCTACATCTGATCCCTCATTAAATGAGAACTAATTTGTCACATGATTGGCCACTTATAAAGCACTCTGCAGTTGTACACATCTGGCATGGCATGGCTGTAGATCATTGTCAGGGGGCTGATCACATGACACATGTAACTTCTGTCTGTGCCCTATTTTACTTGAGGTCTGAATTAGAGATACTGGAAAAAAGGTGATTATGTTTTCAAGACTGTTGAGTATCCAGAATGTTGTCTTCTAAATTGGAGGAAAGGCACAGCACACTTACGAAGTCTGGCTTCTACAGCAAGCCATAGATCATAGAAGAGTCCCATTGAATCTCATGGTTGAAAGCAGTGGGAGCTGCTGGTTGGGAAGTATTTTTGAAATCAGAACACTTATTTTAGATTAAGGATTTCAGAGCCTATCTTTGGGCACCCAAGTTAAGAAAATCTTGGCTAGAATTCAAATCCATGCTTCCCCAAACCTGGAAAGGAGAGGAGAAATGGATCTCAGGTTCTTGTTCAGACCATAATAAAGAGAGGTGACAGACTATTGGGATGAGTAATTTGTTCTTAGTATTTAAAAAAAAAGAAAAGAAATTCAGTGATTGTTCCATTATAACTATTTAATTGTATGATACAATATTGTCTTTGCTGATTTCAGCCAAATTCATTCATAACTTAATTCTACTGTCTTCAGTGGAGTTATATATAACAGGGATTAATTTTTTCCCACTTTATTGCTACTGCTTTGACCTTATGCAGAAAAAATGCCACAAATATGGCTTTTTCAAGTCTCATCTAGCTTTAGTCCATTCCTGGAGGGCTGGTATTACAGAAATGAAAGTTCATATCACTGTCAGAGGCAAAAATGGCAAATGTAGCTACAGTGATATGATGAAGTATTGGGAAAATCTTTTTCCGTTTCCAAGTTAAGTACATAAAGGGTGTATCTATATATTCATTAATGCACTTTTGCTACTGAGCATTAACTTTAGTACCTCTGGTAATAACTTTTGTACCTCTTTTACACAAGCTCCAGGGGGCATAGGGGTAGTGCTTTAATTAGAGCAGCTCCAAGAACCACTCTAATTAAAGCACTGCCACATCCCCTGTATCAGTGCCCCCATGCTCAAAAATTGAGATGGGGGTGCTTGAACTAAAACTCATTCAATGAGCTTTAGTTCAAGCACCCCCACTGCAAATTCCAGCACGTTGGAGCAGCCTTAGCCTCATGTATTGGTGCCCTCTAATGTGTGAGGTACTAACTAAACGTGCATTAGACTGCCCTAATGTGACTAGAGAAAGCGCATGCTTTCTTAGGGTTGCTTAATGTACAATAGCCTAATTTTACTCCCCATTAGCATATTAGCACAGTTTTTGCCTTGATGCTTTAATGTGCAGTAGAATAAGCTGTTGGGCATTAAAGTGCACATGTAGATGCTCCCAAAAAATAGTTTGGCTTGCCTTCTGTATCCATTTGTATAGCACAGTGAGAAATGAGCGTTTGCATCCCAGTATAATGAGGTTTTATTCCCACAATTATGGAACTTGTGAGGTCTTAGGTAAAGTAGGGATTGAACCTGGACAAAAACATGCTGTTTATAACAAACTAATACATACCTTCCTTTTTAGAAGAGGGTGCATTTATTTACACTAGCATGCTCTCATTCCAAAGATTACTGGGGCGAATCAGAAAATCCAGTAAGAATTTTGTGTGATCACTTTTTGTGATCATAGGAACAGATTCATTATGTATAGTGTGTATTTTTTCTAAACACTGCTAATCAGGACATTATATATTGCCAATATAAACAAATCACAGAATCAAAAAACCCTATCACTTGACATTGTCCTAGCTTCTCAGAAAAGTCTATGATGTGTTATGACAGGGAGGCGGGTGAAACGTCACTGAAGCTAGACAGAAGTACTTTAGGATGAATTTAAGAAACTATCAGGCTCCGTCATGGAACAAGAGAGCTGAAACAACAAGAGCTACCACCCAAAATTTTACCACTATGGTGGCAAGATTTAAGTAGATACTAAACCATGTGGCCCAAGGGGGATTTCTGAAGGCTGATATGACAGGTGCAGGGATGTGAGAAATTTATTAGTGACACTGCTGAGGTCTGTACACATAGGAAACAGAGGAACACAGAAAAATGATGAGAAAGAACAAAGAAACCTTAGACACTGCTAGATAAGCCCCAGTAACATGACTCTGGGAAATAAAACCTGAGAGAGAGAGGGGAAGAGAGAGAAAGAGAAAGTTTTTGGGTTAAAGTATTGGCCAAAAAAAGGGTTGAAGTTATCACCTGTTTGATTTCTATTGTATTCAGTGACACAGCACTGCATTGGAACAACCACCTCACTCCATTTCTCCACCTTATGGAAATACACTACTAGAACTTGAATTTTGACTAACCATGCAGGTCAAATTGCTTAACCATATCAGTAGAAACTCTGCACTATTAATACAGTGTCTATGGTGTCTCGGATAATTGAGGACTTCTGGAATTAATGTATTAAATTTATGTTAAAATAACATAAACAAAATAGGATTGTTGTCAAATAAAATGGGATCAGCTACACATATTTTGAACTAATGTCTTGCCACTGCAATGGCAAGGCACAGTGCCCTTCTGTTTCCTGGTCTTTGCCTGTGGTACTTTATAAAGCTTAATAGGGTGCTTTGTGACTGATGTATAAGTACTTTGCAACTGGGCTTACCCAGAGAGGACAAGTCCATGATCTTATGGCCCCATTCAGGAAATTCAATATTCACAAATGAAGGAGGCTGGGATTGATGACCTGGAAAACCTCCTCTAGTCCTGTTTCCTACATAAGATTATCTAGTACACTGAGCAAGTCCATTCTGGTTGAGTACCTAGCTATCACTGATTAAACCCAGTTGCATCAAGCTCCCAGTGTATGCTTGTCTGCATGTAAACCCTGGTATGAATTGGGAAGGGAGCTGGGGGGAGTCTCTTTAGTTGTCATATGAAGTCAAAGTATGTTTTAAATATTTGTGTATATATTTGTCACCAAAATATGTGTGTATACACACACCAGCATAGAACAAATTAATTTTTGTGTGTGGATGCCTTTACTGAGGCATACAAGAAAATAGGACTGACACTTAATATTCAGAAGACTAAGGTCGTCCATCCACAAGCTCTTAATGAGCAGTGCCCAGCTCCAGTAACTCAGATTCATGGTGAGACTGGGGAATGTTGAAAATTTCCCATAGTTCAGAAGCCCTTTCTTGCAGAAGGCTGACATCAGCAAACAAATCCAACATCACCTTAAAGGTGCAAGTGCAGCCTTCAGACAGAGGAAATGTCTGAGGAAATGGGTGTTCAAACACCGTGACATCAGATTCAAAATCAAGCTCATAGTTTATCAAGCAGTCATGATCCCTACTTTACTGTATGGAAATGAGATCTGGAAAATGTATAGAAGACATCTTAAGTTGCTGGAGAACTACCATTAATGATGCCTGTGGAAGATCCTTCAAATCCAGTGGGAAGACAGATGCACCAACATCAGTGATCTCTCACAAGCAACGAACACAAGCATCAAGGCAATCAGGGGGGTGCACTCCTTTAGCATGGCAGTGCCCCCCCTACGAAAAGGCACCACCAACAGTGTTGGCAGTGCCTGCGGGCAGTTGCCACTCGGCACCCCTCCCCCTCCCCCGCTGGCGGCATCTGTGTGTGGTCATCGACTCTTGATCAGTGCTCACTATCCCTCCCTCTCCGCCGATAGCACGGGCAGCATCTGTGGGAGCTCTGTGCTTACCGCCACCACGCTCCCGCTGCCATGCTCCTGCCACTGCCATGCCCCCTCCAACCACCAGAGACATGCATTGTTCATAGAGGCAATGATCATCTGATATCAACTTCACAGGGCCAGACACATCATCTAGATGTCAGACTCCAGACTCCCAAAGCATTTTTTTATTTTTCCAGCTCAGTCAAGATGCTCAAGAGGAGAGCAAGGAAAGCATTTTGAGGCTGTCCTCAAGGCCAGCTTGAAAAAATGTAACATTGACATCAACTGGTGGGAGACTATCACCTAGGACCACCCCAAAAGAAGGAAGAGTCTGCTGCAAGGATCTCAATACTTTGAAATATTATGATAATAACGGGAGGCAAAAAAGCAGGAGCAGCAGAAACAGCATGTCACAGGCTGAATCCAGAGCCACCTACCACACTTGGAAGCGTGTGCCCAAGTTGTAACAGGGTCTGTTGATCCCAGATCAGCCTTATCCATTTTCAGACCCAGAGATAAAGCAATCATGGAAGACAATCATTGTCAACTGCGAGGGATTGCCAATGGGTTTATGTGTGTGTGTGTTGTCATCAGAATACAACAGTGTAATTTTCTGTACCAGGTGAGAATGTGATGTCTTGTGACGTGTTTGTAACACGTTGAGAAGAATTGTGAACACACTGGTATTGAGAAGAAAGAAAAAGCCATACTAGTACAGTTGCATTCTGGCTACTTAATGGTCTGATCCTGCAAGGTGCCAAATGTTTCCAATAACTTCAAGGTGCTCTCCATTTCCTCTGGAAGCTTAGTGTTTTCGGGGGGGGGGTTCAAATTCCATATGCAAAAAAGAAAACCTAATCCTAACCCTAGTCCTAACCCGTAGTTGTTAGAATAGTTTGTGTCTTATGAAAGATACACACATAAACAGAAATATGTAAAATAAATAAATTGATTTGTCTAAGAGCAAATGAAAATCAGGCCCAATGTCTCATGAAGCATCTGAAGCCCTTTATTACAGGGCTGTAGGATTATGACCACAATCTAGCTATACATGTAGCAGGGAAGAGGAGTCCCCAGAATGATCTTCCTCTGAGAAAAGTTTTACTTTTTGAAAGAATGTTATTTGGTTTTGTTTTCTTTTAGGGAATAAAGAAATAATTTGGCAGCGGGTAATATGGAAATTAGTCCTTAGGAAGGTCTAAGTAAGTGTATGTGAATAATATTAATGTTAAATTATTCTTCAAGTCTGGTGTAGTACTATGAAATATACATGCTGCTCAAAGGAACAGAATTGTCAATGGCATTTGCAAAACTATGTAAATAGTTTGAATTTATATTAGAGAATTTGACATTTCAAAATTAGCTTTCATATTTATAAATAAGGTTTCAAATGCACCTGATAGGCCAGGGAAGTCTGTTAGAGTCAATGTAATGAGTCTTCCAAATGCTTTTGGCATTTAGGTTGAACATGGGCTAATCCATTGGAAACATTTTCCCCAGCATTTGAGGTACACCATTCCCTGACAAAGAAAAGTTTCTGTTTTCAACTTTGTCCCAAAAGCCACATGATAAACTATAGTACTCCTACTCCATCATTTTTACACTTTTATAAAACCTCAGGTTTTTTATCTTCTACCATTTTTAAGAGGTGGAAACATGCTCATGAATAGGTAATGTTTTTAACATTTATTATGGTTTTGATTTAATTTCATTTGACAGCCAAGCAAAGGAAACTACATCAGCTTAGCCTGGATTCTCTGTTCACATTACTGAAAATGAGAAATAATGTCATTGAACACAATGAACCATGGTAAAATGCTCTACAGCAGTGGCTTTCAACCTGTAGTCTGCAGACCTCAGGAGGTCCACAGACTATGTCTAAGAGGTCTGCAAAAGATGATTATGATCAATCTAAAGCTTGTGAATATCCACACTTACAATTCAAAGGGGTCTGCACTTCCATTCAAAATTTCCAAAGGGGTTCACACCTCCATTCAAATTTTTTAGGTGTCCACAAATGAAAAAAGGTTGAAGACCACAGCTCTACAGTTTGGGCCATGTGCTCTCCCCTTCAGTATATCAGGGCGGGATCCAAAGCTGATAGTGCGATACGTTCTGTGACACAATCCACCAACACTGATGGGGGGATGGAATTCGGTAGTAATATGGATGGAACACCGGTAGTGGGGAGGGCACAGGTCAGTGATTGTGCTCCATGTCATTTCATTCCTCATCTCATTTGTTCATGGGGGTATAGTGATGAACCCATCAGCGCAAGCTCCTGTGGGTTCAGCACAAGATCCTAGGCACAGAGAAATATTCCTTTGTGTGTATTTCCTGAAGGGGTCAAAGGTAGCTGTTAGCCCTCAGTGTACTATAGAATGACTCCTTCCTGGGTAATGCTGCATTGTAATTAAAATGAGGTAGATGGCAAAGAAAACTAAGTGAATGGTTCAAATCCACTGGATCTTCCTTGATTACACTGGGCATATCTACATGTGCAATTAATGCGCAGCAATAAACTCCAGTGCATATTGCTGGAGTTTATTGGTCCTGGGCACCACCTCTGAATATGTGCCCAGGACCTTAGCACATTGAGCCCAGCTGGAGCATCCCCAACTAGCAGGGGACCCAGGGGGCAGGCAGCCAGCCTGGAGCTGTTCCAACCCAGCTCAGTGTGCTGCAGAGAGGTTGGCTGGGGCACCAGAGTGCTTCTTTGCAGGGCTAGCCAGCAGGCAGCCCCCATGCTGAAGCACCCTCATGCCCAAGCCAGCCCCTCCAGCATCTACACATGTATTGTTGCAGAGTAAAAAAACTCCACTGCAGGATAATACTTGTGTTTACAAGTACTAAACTGTGATTAAGTTGATTAGTTTACTCAGCCCTTATAGCACTGAGCATGTAGATGCTGAGACATTTACTACAGAGCTAATTAAGCAACTGCAGTAAAGGTCTCATGTAGATGCACCCACTGAGAGTTATAGCAGTTCTCCTCAGGTTGGTTATATTGATGGGTTCCATAGGTCTTCAAAAATAACACTCCAAGCATAAGCCAGTATAGATTACCTGAAACATCTCAGCTCAGAAGATTAACTATCCTATTCATCACAGCTATGTTTCAGCTATGCAGCCTACTGATAACTCTGTAAGGCTCAGATTGTCCAACAACTCATGTGTGCCCATGCCAAGTTATGGAATACAAATAGTGAAATGGGCATTCAAACTGGGTATCCTCATGCACAAGTGGCCCATTGTCATCAGTAGGAAATCTATTGTATTTCAACAGCTCTGCTACTCTAACCCACTCCTACTGCTCCTGTAATTAAAAAAAAAAATCTTGCAATAGTAACTTTTGTTTAAATTCATTTCTGCAGCATATGACAGGTGTTACAGCAAATTTTATTCTCTTGTGCAGGCAATGTTCAGCTGATGCTCATTCTTTTTCAGGGGATGATTCTTAAATGCTGCTTATCAATTATTTACAACTAATTCATATTTAATTGTTTAGTAATGAATACCAATGACTTGTGTTTATAAATGATAAAATATACTGTGTGATCATAAGTCAGGAATTAATTGGAAGAAACACTAATTATACTACTGAAAAATATACCTGGAAAAATTGCACTCAAGTGGGATCCAAAGTTGCTGTAGGTATAATGACCATTTTTGAAATATATCTTATCTCAAAATAGAGTAGCAAAAAGTGATGACTGCATAAAAGTTTTTGCATTTAGAGAATAATAGGTGCTTTGTGAATCTTCTTTAATGAAACCTGAGCACTGGGAAACTTGTCTAGTTTCATTTAAAAGCCAAATTAAGACCTAGTTCATAAACACTTATAAGTCCTGAGGCTAATTTTTGTGGGAGAGGAGAAAGAAGCCTGAAAAGACCTGAGTCACATGATTATTTTGAGGGGAGATCGTGATAATCTTTCAGACTTTGCATGGTTTGATCTGAAATCAGGTAAAAATGGTGGTTTCAATGTGGCTTTGTGTATATTGGAAATGGAAACTCCAGGTGAAAGTCAAGAAGTCAAAGTCAAAAAGCCTAAAAACAAGTGAACAGGTTCTCACCAACCTGGTACCTGAAAGGGTTGTTCTTACACATTTATAGGAATAATGAGCTAGTGTCTTAGCTTTAGCTGACTGGCTCTATGGCTACCTCTATATTAAGACCATGTAAAGCTATGGGTTAAAATAGGGTAGCTTCTGGACTGCTCTAAATTAAGTCTGGCTACCTCTGACATTCAAAGTCTATTTCTGCACCAGGAGATCATGGCAGTACTGTGGTTACTGGTTACAGGAATATGGCCTGTTCTCGGGACTGAAAGGGGGAATACAAGTGGTGGTGCAGATCAACATCCACTGCTAAACTTCCCAAGGGACTGGACTTGCTGGGCTTTGATGATGCCAGTGATCTGGCCTTCCGGTTAATTTTACAGGCAATCAGTCATTGTGGAGAACTGTTATTTTTTCCTAATAGATACATATGTAATTTTAAGTATGAAATGCAAATTAGAAATCAATTTGTGTTTGTGCTGCATGATGAATTACTGACCATTGCTTTTTGTCCATTTACTGCATTCAATTTTCATCTTTGCATTTAAAAGGAAGTTCATATGGTTTGGTTTTCTTATGTAGTTTTTCTTCCCGTCTCTTCATGATTTCTCTAACGTGCTCTTCCTCTTTCCTTTGTTTTTCCTGAAGGTCTTGCTCTAGGGTCTCCTCCTCTTCTTTAAGTCTGATCTGTAGCTCTTTCTGCCACTGTTACAACCCCCCCCCCCCCCAAAAAAAAGCAACAAAAAAAACCAAAAAAGAAATTTATATGGTAGAAGGTGTTATGTTCAGGGAAAAAATACAATGAAAAGCCAAAAAAAGGCTTAATCTCAGCAAAATGGATCCACTAATAGTAGTAACTAGTGATAAATTTAAAGACAGAGAGTTTTCATATGAGATTTATGGCTGTGTTTAAGGTCTGTGGTTGTGGACATAGATTATAGTTTACCTCAGTTATGCTAAAAGTGTGTGAGGTTGCAAGGAAGCAGGTACATGTGTCTGTTGGAAAACACTATTGGTATTTGCATTCCCAACCTGACCTTATGATTTTAATGAGACATTCTCAATACTGACAAATAGGAAAAAATGAGTAAGACATTTATTTTCTTATTTCAGTCTTTACAGGGAACACAGACAAGGCTCCAAGTAAAAACATTTTGCTGTAAAAGACCAAAAATGTTACAGTGCTGCAATCAAGCAGAAGTTCATGCTCTTCTTTTGTTCCTCAATGACAATGTTATTACTGCATAAATGGAAGCCCTGCAGGTACAGACTCTTAAATACAGAAAACCCAAGTCTGAGTAACACAGTAATAAAAATGTCTCTTGTATTTTGTTTTGTTTGTTGTGGGTTTTTTGGAGGGTTTTTTAGTTTTAGGTTTCCGACAACTAAAGGAAGATGAGGAAGACTGTGGTCTAACAGTACAGAGGTAGGTACTATAAACTATCAGCTAAAATATATTTTTTCTCAAGCTTCAGAAAGCTGACTGGAATACTGTTATCCCCACAGACATTGTGCAGAATTACCAATCCTAAATAGTAAGCATCTTTTTCTAACAAAAAGAAAAAAATACCAAACAATCCAGAAGCTTATGGGCAAGTTTTCTGTGGTTACAGTGACTGTCAGCTGAAAGAACTGCTCTGAATTATCAAAAAGATTTCAGTACACCTGGTATTTTTGCTGTCTACACAGTGACAACTCAGTGGAGAATTAACAGGAAAAGCTTGCTTAATACAGCTGTGAAATATATTTCTTCCATTACTAAACCCAGCTTTACAGCATCAGAGAGAGGTATTTAGCTGTGTTTGTTCGAAGCCAGGCAGAAGGCAGGGGGGATTTGCAGTGCACCTTATAGACTAACTAAATCAGAGATGTATAGCATGAGCTTTTATGAGCCTGAGCTCACTTCATCAGATGCGGTGAAAAGACATGCACAGATCAGTGTAGCAAATAGAGCAATTTGAATACAAAAGACAGGGGGTGAGGGCGGGAAGTAGGGAGGGGAAAGCAGGGAAACAAACAGTGCTGGAAAATGCAAACAATAAACCCATTGGGACAAAGGGGTCACAAAATCTAATCCAGGTAATGGGATAGGAATCTGTAGTCTTGTTTCAGACCGTATTTAACAGTGATTTCTTTTTTGGCAATTTTGCATTCAAGTTCATTTTTAAAGTTTGGCTGTCCAAGAGTGACTCTGAGGTCAAAAATGGAAAGTCCAGGGAGGTTCAAGTGTTCTTCCACAGGCTTGTGTGTCTTCTGGAAATGATGTCAGATCAGTGTTCGTTCATTCTAACATTTAGAAATCGCCCCGTCTGTCTAATGTAGACAGCTGAGGAGCACTATAAACAGATGATGACCAGGAATCCTGGTTTTCCACAGAAAAAAAGCAAAAAAACACTTTGTTTAAAAAACACAAAAATCAACATTTTTCGTGACCTACTGAAAGCATGCCAGAATGCCATGGTGAGTGAACCTGTTACTGCTCTCTTTTATTTTTGTTGTGATTTTTCATGGTGAACAGGCAACTAAGACCTCTTGTGATATTATATATGAAATTAATGCAGGTACAGATGAATGAACCTCCAGTGTTAATAATCCATGTTATTTGGTCCAGAGTTATGTGGTCTGTATTAATGCAGCGGCCAATATGGCATCTGGGTCCACTGCAAGGACTGGTGCTTTGGTGAGAATAGGAGTTTAGGTTGCCTGAGAGGAGCCATTTACTGTTAGATGAGTAAACCAGGATAGGTTTGTCTTGTGTGGCTACCTTTGAGGTGGTTGTCCTTTTTCAAGAGAGGTTGGATATCATTAATGATGTGTCCAAGGTATTCAAGCTGAAGGCTGTAGGTGACAACACGAGGGATTCCATTGTTCTTGTCCTTGGGTTGGTATTGTAGAAGGTCAGAGTGAAGTCTGACTCTGATTTCGTTGATTTGAATGGGTACAGTTTTGGTATTATATTGTAATTGTAGAAATCCCTGCTTCAGATCCTTAAGATGTGCATCCTGGTGAGTGGGATCAGAGCAGTTATGGTTGTAAGCTGGAGCTTGGCTGGAGATGATAGATTTACTTAGTGTTGTGCTTAGGATGCAAGCTGGTAATATGAAGGTAACTGTAGTTGTTGGTATGTTTCCAATATTATATGGTAGTGATATAGCCATTACAAACCTTTACTGTATTGTCTAAAACATGGATTTGCTTGGTATAGTGTTTCAGAGTTATTTTAATTGAGGGGTGGATTTTGTTAAAGTGCTAGTGAAATTTCTCTAGAGATTTCTTCCTGTGGGCACATCCACACATGCAGGCACGTGCACTGGCAGCAGCTCAAATAGAAGCGGTGCAAATTTGAGCCAGGGCTTTTTGCCTAAGCGCACGTGCCCAGTCATGCCCTTTGGTGTGGAGCATATTGTGCAATTTGGGGCAAAATAACCCTGCCTGGCTCCTTCTGGATCTGCAGCCAGGGGGAACTAGAGCCCGGGGCCAGCACCTGTGCTGTCCCCAGCAGTATAAAAAGCTGCCTTGTCCTGGCCCCATCAGTACAAAAAGCTTCCCTGGCAAGTAGCTCCGGGCTACTCACTCTCAGGAGCTTCTGGGGCTCAGCCAATTGGTACCTCGGGACACTACCCCTTGTGCCAGCTGGACTGCTGAAGCAGCCCTGAGAGTTCCCTGGACCCTTTACCCACTGTGGCAGTCTGGCAGTGGGGGCTGCTGCCTGGCTGTGACCTGCTGCACACCTGCCAGACCCAGATAGGGACTGCACAGCTAGTAGAGGCATCTTCCCTTCTGGGCCAGCTGCCAGTCGGCTGTGGCTGTAGAGTTGGCTTTTGTGCAGCACTACTACCATGTTTGCCCCTGCCCAACCATCTGGGCAGCTATTGCCCAAAAGATGTTCTGGGTATGGTGGCCTGCTTTGAACTTTCAAAGCATGTTCTCCTGCCCTCCAGCTGGGTCCAAGCAGGAATTCTGGTGTTCCCAATTTGAAAACTGAAAAATCCCTGATAAAAAAAATCCCGAAGTCACTCTGTAAAATATCACAAAATTCACGTTCCTCCACAATTAAAACAAAAGACCACTAGAGAGAGACAGAGAGAGAGAGTGATCAGTTGGGCAATGTTTTATTCATATATCTACAGTGCTAAAGCAATTTGGAAGTCTACCAGTGTCTCTATCATAATAATAAAGTGAATTCTAAATACATGTTTCATATATATGTTTTGCAGCCCCCAACAGGGGTCACAGAACCCCACAGGGGCTACAGCCCCTCCACAAGGGTTACAGCCCCCCCAACAGGAGCCAAATGACCCCCGCAGGGGCTAACAATCCCCCTGCAGGGCCCACATTCCCCACCCCCGCTTGCTCCCCTAGGTCCCTGGTGGCTGCCCCACCGACCCCAGCCTCTGGCATTTAAAAAAAAAAAAAAGAAAGAAAGAAAGAAAAAGACTCACTGCAGTAGAAGGGACTGTGGGGCCTCCTGGCAGAGCCCCCCACGTCATGCAGCACAGGGCAGTGGGGGGCAGCCCCCCATGGTCCCCTTCCCCCTTCTCCAACCCTTACATACTGGCACTGGAGCCTGGGTCCAGCTCCCTGTGTCTGGCATGCTGCCTGCCCTGCACAGGCAGGCAGCATGCTTCAGCACCAGGGCAAGGGCCAACCATAGAGACACTCTGGCTGCTACTTGAGCATCTCTGTGGAGGATGCAGCCTCCAGCTCCCCTGCCTGCCGCACTTTTTTTCACTGCATTTTTTTTTTTACCCTGGGTCTAATTTTCCCCCTGCACTGCAAATCTGCAGTGCTGGCAACCTTTTCTCATTTCCACATGTGCCTCTTGCAGTATCTCAAAGGGCCTTGAGATGCTGCAATACAGATGTGTGCACTTGTCTGGATGTGCCCCATGTGTCCATACAGTGAAGCTGGTATCATAGGTACCTTAGGTATAACAGGGGGACAAGAATGCAGCTGTGGAGAAAACAGACTTCAAGGTGCATCATAAATTTATTGGCATATTGGAGGGTTATACATGTGCGCATGGCAGTGTCATTTGTTTGTAGGTATAGGGAGTCCCCACATCTGAAATAGTAGTGTGTCAGGACAAGGCAGGAGAGTGCAATAAAAAGTAGAGACAGTATCCTTGTTGGGAATAATGTTCTTTTTATCTTTTAATCTGTCCTCATGGGTTATGTTAGTTTACAGAGATGTGACATTGATGGTAGCTAATATGTTTCTTTAAGAAATCCATGACAGCTTCAGTGATGTATAGGAATAAGATAGAGTTGATATAAGCAGAAACTCCCTCCATGATGGTGCCAATGCCAGAGATATTGGGGTGTCCTGCCAGGATTGTGGATCTTGTGTAGCAAGTAAAAGCTGCCTGGCCTAGGTTCTTAGAAAGTGGAAGCATTACTTCTCTCCTGTGTTTCCAGAGGAAGTATCATGAAGAGGTATTTGTGACCTCCTGATATTGTGCCTTGTGGTCCTGGGTCAGGAGTTTGTAAAACTCTGGGCTGGAAAGCTGTCTTAGGGTATCCTGTATGTATGCTGTTTCAGCTTTGAAAGCAGCGGCACCCCTTTTATTAGCCTGTTGTACAATAATTGTTGTTTTTAAAACAGTTGTTTTTAAAGCTGAGCGTGGTTCTCTGTTTTGTAGGACTGAGGTGGTAATGTAAGTGTTGTTTTTTTGGCGATCTCAGAGAGGGCATGGAGACACAAACAGTTTACATACAGGTCCAGATTGACACCTCATTCTTTAGGTGGAGCCCAGAAGCTGTCCTTCTTGTGCTGTATATGGGCCTGGTCTATGGCAGATTGATCATTGTCATGGAAATATTCACTTGGTCTTAAATGGTGGGAAAAAGCATTTCATATTATTTCATAGCATCTGATGAAGTGATCTTGGACTCACAAAAGTTTATGCTATGTATACATCTCTGATTTATACAATCTGCAGTAATGAAGTTAGCAAAAAAACTAAGACATAAATGGTAGCATATGAACAGGAAAGAAATCATATGATTTGTTAGAGGAAATTCATTTAAGAATTGTGATGGCAAAAGCTAGTCCAAAATGCAAAAACATTAGCAACAAAAAAGAAGGTTATTTATTTGCTAGGTTCTTTGAGCAAAGTGAAAGCATAAATGTGCCTCTGGGAGCACATGCATTTAAGGAACTGAAGTCTGAACTCTATGGAAAGTACTGGCTTGGGGATTGTGTGCATACTTTTTAATAGAACCAAACATGCAGAGCAGCTGTTTTCTATAAGGAGCTATAGTTCCAACTCTATCTGGTATCTCTTATTCCAGTAATAATAGAATTATCATATTACCTGAATCCAAGATGACCCTGAATTTAAGATGACTCCCCAATACTTAGATTCTAGACATAAAAAAGGATAAATTTGTTATAATTTTCCATATCTAGAATCTATTTACTGGAGGGTCATCTTAAATTTTTGTTCCCCCCTTCCTCTCTGCCTCCAACGTTGCAGCAAGAAAGCAGCTGGAGGGTGACAGTAGGACACATTACATATAAATACATAATTAACTAGTTAACTGCACAATAAATTTAGATCAGCCATAGGTGGAAAATAATTGTCACACAATTAATTGATTAATCTTACAACAAATTTAGACCAGCTACATGTGCAAAGTAATTATCACACCATAAAAATATCAACCCAGCTATAAAAAGAGCCAACCAGCTGCAAAGTTAGTGCTTAAAAATGTACAACAACTCTATAATTGGTTTCTATGCAGCTTTCATTTGAACATATGATCACATGGTACAGCAGGAGATGGGATGGCGTGTCTAGCCTGGTGGCCTGTGGCTCACCTGGCGTGGTCTGTGCCATATGTGAACCCCAGGGTGTGTAACCCTTTGGGGATTAGAAGTTGGATAGCCCTGCATTAGAGGGACATAGAAAAGCATTCTTCCAAACGCACAATAGAAACTCCCAGCAGGAGATTCAAATCCCAAGTGAGTGCTCAGCAACAAGTAAAATGGCATGTGACAGTCATATTAAGATGTGGAACACTCATGATCTTTGTAAAGATGGACTTTGACAATGCAGTTTGATAGCTTGAGATATTTTACTAAGCAGTCCAGAAGTAAAAAGAATCAAGGAAATTAATGGATTCCTTAATTATGGAGTATTTATATGGTGACCCTAAAGTTCCAAATGTGCTCCCTCAATGTTATTACCATGACTGATGGCTGAGGAGATTTCAATTCTGCTCTTTTTTTAGAAATTTTGAGGAATTAGGAAACTATCGCATATTGTCTTGAAGACAATATATGCTTTATGATTAGATTTGCAGAAACGTCCTCCTGAACATGATGAATGGTGTTACATCATAACTCTGTTTTGAATGTGTTGTGTATGTTAACATTAGCATCCCAGCAATTGTGAAGGTCACTGGGTCAGTGATTGCAGGTCAAATATTACTCTTAATTACTTTTAGGCAATCAAGTAACAGCAAACTCTAGATGTAACTATAGATATAACTTGATCCAAAATAGTCATAACTTCTCTTGTGTACCTCCTGCTGAAGTTAGTATATGTAGGAAGCAGTCAAGCTGTGTTTGCACAATGCTGTACCTGGGCTAATGAACTCTGCTGAGGAGCTAATTAGCCCAGGTGCACTGGCACATCAATACAGCTATGCTGCTTCTGGTTCTGCAAAGTGTAGACATACCCCTCAGTGCCTCTCTATCATCACACAAGTAACATTGGCACAGTAGTAACCAAAGGCTTGATCCTGTTATCACTAAAGTTGCTGAACTGCGAAGTTGTTCCTTTATGGTAAAAGGACAAAAATATTAGAAGCTACTTGGACCCAACCCATTTATGGAATTACATCACTTTCGGAAGCACCTGCTGGTTTGCTGGTCTGTTCTAGTGTTGTTCCAACATAAACTGCTTAGGTCCGAGGACCATGTGGTGTAATATATAGGAGTTCTTTAAAAATTACAAAATGTTGAATATCATTATATAAAGTATCAGTCCAGTGCTTGGATTTAGCCGCCTGCTTTTCTCCTTTGTTACCAGAATCTATGGACAGCCATCTATTGCTGAAGGGAGTCAATCATAAAGTCCCCAGCAAATAGTGAATAACTACTTCTGCAGTGTTGATGTTTGTGTCAAGTTAAGTTTAGGTAACAAGGTGCAATTGAATATTTCTTTCAAAATAAGTGAAAAACAAGCAAGCAGATTCTATTGGTGTATTTTTAGTTACAAAATTGGCTGCTTGAATGCAGCATGGTGGATTCATGTATTGCTTTAACAGCAATACATTCTGCCTCTACAATTCATTTAAATCCTACCAGCAACAAAGTGATTAAAATTATTTCAGATCTATCAAGGGTAAAGATGGTTTCCAGAAAACTGAGCCAAAGGATTTTTGGTTGGCTTTTAGGAATACACATCACAAAAAAATCAATGCTCTGTACTGAGAAATCAGGTTTCTGTCAGAAGAAATCAGTGGAAATTCAGGATGCTTGCGCTAAGGAGGAAAATAAAGTGCAATTGTACTAGAGTTAAAAGGCAGTACCATTTTTGTGATGGTGGAACTTTGTAGTGTTCTGGGTTTTAATGTTTAGGAAAACTTATTTTTCAGGTCTGTTTGCTCTTGCTTAAATAATTGTTTAAAATATTGAACAAGCTGCTTGTTTATGAACAAATCAGAGAAACAAAGTTCCTACCTGATCCTCAATTATCTTCTGTAGTTCCATATCTGCTCGAGTAAAGATATTTGGATATGGAGAAATGGGTATTCCTGCTTGCAGAAGCTCGTCCCTTTAGTAAAAAAGAAACCCCCCATCAGCACCTCTTAGCATTTTCTTTTGTGAAAACTTTCTGGGTGAGCTAACATAGTATTGGGAATGCCAGCAAACATGTGTTGGCTGTGTCTATGCTAGTCTTTTTGGGAAATCTTCAGTGAGTGCATTCCCATCTATGGAAACAGCAGCATGACCACTAATATAAACAGAGGTCAGGCATTTTTATCACTGGTGTCCATGCTTGCTTTGAGTCATGGTCAGTATTAAGATCTTCACAATTGCAGTTAATAATGCCACCATGGCACCCCTGTTCTGTGCTATGCATAAGTCCCTAAATTTTGTCATAATGTTCTTGTGCAAAAAGCTAAATTGTAACAATTTTAAAGGCTCTCGCTGACCTACAGAATGATTGTTTCAAATGTGTACCTACTACAGGATAATCTGCATCATCATTCATGGTAATTTCTAAATACTGTCAGTATGCATTGTTACAAGCAGGAATTCCTAGGTGGCACTTTATACAATGTTACAAAGTCATTTTTTTCATCATGCAATCAGTGTAGTTCTTGAAGAAATGTTGAATTGCTATTTGTTTTTTTGCAATGAAAAATACTCTGAGTGTGCTGCTGAGTTGCTTTAGTCTCTTCCTCAGGAGTGATTTTTTTTTCTTTTTTTTTTTTGGTGTAGAATAGCTTCCTGGGAATTAGAAACTGTTGGGGGGAGAGAAGTCCTAATCTAAATATCACTGAAGTCAGTAGGAGTCTTTCCACAGATTCTGATGGAAACTCAAACATGATGGCCTTATCAGTCCTGCAGAGTGAAATGTTTGTTCTTCCACCTTCTAAAATTAGAGACAAAAAAGAAATATTTGTGGAAATGTCCCCGTTGTCTTTGTTTCTGAAAATTCAAAAGATGCCTTGGGGCAGGAAATAGGTAAAATGGGATGGTCCTCTCTGTGCAGGAGAAGGTTCTTGGTAATGTTACCTTATGTTCATGCTGTTGTCATGATGACTCCTCAAGTATAAAGGGAGGAGAAGGGTTCCCCAGGACCTCTAACTCTATCTTACCTTGCTTCTTGAAAATGTATCTAATTTTAAAAGCAATGCTCTGACTGGAAACTGAGTGGTGTATGATCTGTATTTAAATAAAGCCATAAAATGTTTCCTAAGAATGTACACTTTATCCCATTTGTTTGAGCCTTCATGAAAGATTGTACCTAACGGATAGACAGGTTGTGCTATTAAAGCTGACACCCAATTGACTATATCATATATGTTTTGCACTCTTTCCAACCTGTGCCATTTTTGACTAGCTGGTTGGTTAAATTCTTTCAACTTCTTAGTTCCACATCATCTCCCTCTCAATTTTGTGCTGTACAACACAATACAATTTCACCTGGAGAAGCCATCTGAATTGCTTAAATTTCGTTGGAATTGATTTTGTAGCATCTGAAGTACAAGTGGTAGTTTGCTCAGTGTGCACACTAAATAACCCTGAATTGATTTAAGATGAACCTGGTCAGTGAGGATCGATTCAGGGCACAGTGACCCACTAGAGAAAAGGGGGATACAAATTATGATTTCTTCTAGTGAAGCAGAAAATAGATGTCAACTTACCGATCAAATCCTCCTTTGCTGGCTGCAGTGGGGATACAGCTCTAAACTGATAATCCTTAAACTTTTGCTTAGGAATGTGAGAGTGAAAGGGGAAAAAAATACTGCCCTCCATTTTACAAAATGACTTTCAAGAAAACAGCCATTCCCACCAGTTCACTATATTCTTTGTGATTCACTAGCCCTCTAACACAAAGCAACAGCAGCAGTGGAGTCACCTGAGAGTGTTGAAAGCTGATATTTTAAAATGAGTTTTTGCAGTTTCCACTATGCTAATCTATATGCTAGTTTTCTTCTGCTTTATTTTGTACTAGCATTATTCATACATTTTAAACAGACGAAGAAAAATAGACTGCAGGTTATGTACAGTTCTAAATGCAGCTTTATATAGTACCTGAGTGCATTTTTGCAACCACAGTATTTTCAGCTAACTGGAGTGCTGAATCCCCAAGGTACCTGACAGATGTTTGTGGTATGAACCAACTGTACAAGTATTCTCTAATGTAAAACCACTCTAACTTCACACATGAGACCAAAAAATGAAGTTGAGTGAATTTGATATTCACATTGCTAACAAGCTTGAACTGTCTTATTGAAATCCATGCCAATTTATTAGCAAAACTGAAGCTGCCGCCAACATAGTGGGTAACACGGTGATATTTAACTACAGATTTAAAAAGGTATCATTAATGGTTTTCATATTGTGGATGCTTCATCTATAGATGCTACACTTATAATAATAAAATCTTTAATTTCTAATAAAGGATAAGTGTTAAAAGTGTACATGTTGTTAATTTTCCTTATAAATCTATCTGCTGATGCTCTCATTCTTAAGCTTTTAACCATGCTAATGAATTGACATATTTATCTACATAGTGCCTCTTAAATATTCTCCTGTCATAAATGGATGGATTCTTTAAAGTATCAAAAAACCTCCTTAGTCCATACCAGAGGTAAATTAGCTGCCCTCTGTGGCAGATGGAAATTTAAATGCGACTTTATTATACTTCCAGTGTCAGATCCTTCTGTTTACTGAATTGAACAAAAGAATGAATTAAAAAAATCCCACTGCAATTAGTACAGCTATTTTTCTGCTGCTACCTTCCATTTAAATGTTGGCCTGTATCGTTAGCCAAATTGCAGTCTCCTTGTTCTGTTCCACCAGTGCAAAATGGTTTTAAAGCCACCATTGCTTGCAACAGCAGGACTTCCCCTGTGTAAAAAGATTTTCCATTAGTGAAGGAGACACAATGACAATTGCATAGGCTGGTATAGGGTGAGGCCAGAACGCAGAGGATATGGCAAATGCTTCCCTGTATCTTAGTAGTCCTCAGATCTCATACCAGTGTCTCCTGGTACCCCTTTCTAAAGTGCTCTCTTCCCATGCAGCCAAGAATGAAAATCCCTTTCCTTGAATCAAGCTGTAGAGTCACTAAGTTTATATTTTAATTTAAATTTTTTATGATTCTTTTTTTTTGTTCTATTTGCAGCTGCCAAAGTGAGGCACTCTCTCCTTTACTGAATTCCCATGTATTTTTAAAAAGAGCACTGACAGGCTGTCAGATTTTTTTTTCTAACAGAAAAATATGCTCAGTCACCTACAAAAGTTAGGGAAAACTTCAGTTTGTCTGCCTTACCCTTGTTACCCCTGACCTCAGAGACATACCAGCAGCTATGCCTCCTTCCCCAAGCCATGCTTTTTGCATCAAGAGTTTACAGAGCCGTTACATTGGCTCAGTGTCAAGGAGATATTCCCTTTACTCCTGGGATATTCTCTGGAAGTTGGATCCAATGACATTGCACCTTCTCTTAGCTGTAAGAGTCATGTGGCACAGTGAAATATCTGGCCCAGAGTTTCTAAATCAGGTTGGGATTTTTTTGCATGAAATATGCTATATAAATGGAATAGGTATCTTGAAAACATGCCTATTGTGTTTTGTATTATTTTAAATACCAAGGGTAGTTGCCACCTCTATTTTGCCATGTAAATCAGTTTTTGCACAACTCCTGGCTGGCTGCTGCGTTAGTTTTTTTCAGATTAGTTTGTTTATTTTTCTAATATAAGTGTTTTGGTTTCATCTGCCGATCTCTCTAATTGAGATAGTTATATTTTGTTTCTTCTCAGTGAACCAGTGTTTTTTTAAGCTGCCAGGTTTCCTTTCAGTTGCTGAATGCTTGTTTTGGACACTTGTTTCAGCTGGAATTTTGCCTATGAATTATTTCCTCAGTCTTCTCTGCTAAATTATTGTAGCTGGATCTCAGTCCATGAAAATTGCTTTTTAAACTAGGGATGAGCTGAGCTATTATTTTTTAATTTCAAGGAAGATCTTCAAACAACTCTCTATTCTTTTGGCAATTGCAATCATTTTATTTATATTGAAAATGTTAGATAGTAACTCCTTAAATCTGTAATAGAATAATGTACACATGGTACTAGGCTAATGTACATTAAATTATATGGAAGGATGAAACCTGACATAACCAAATAAAAAGTGCTTCAGTAGTATATTGTGGGAGGTCTTTTTAGTATTTTCTTAAAGTGGGAAGAAGCAGGTAAATAGCTGCAAGACATGGAACATTGCCAATAAGCCCTGGGTAAAAAGAGCAATGAGTAATAAGTGGCTGAGGCATCTCCAATTTTTATTTGCAATTTCTCACACAGTCAACTACTGGGAAATTTTATTTGGGCCTTATTACCTGACCCGAGGATTGGCATGTCTGTGCTGGCCTTAATTGTTGGTTCAATTATTCCCTGGCTCTGCTTTGTTATTATGGGACTGTGGTTAGTCGGAGATTTCCTTTATATAGCAGTATGCTGCAGTAAGTTTTTGCTTCTTTCATTGCAGCATCCCTGCTATTCATTTGTTGTAATATCACCACAAGACATTCATAAAATCTTTTTTTAAATAATCCTCATCCTCTTTGGTACATCCTTTGCCTGGAGTGATCCAGCTTCTCATAAGCAGCTGCCTAAAATGACTGTTTTGTGCACACAACTGTTTCATATTTTGCTTGTGCAATTACCTCTTAGCACCTAAACAATTTCTGGGTATAACACAGGGACTGCTCTTTAAACTTATTCCTATTTGAATCTAGTTACTCATGATGTGTCTGTAATATACCACCTGAACTAATAGGTCCAAAACATCACTTTTTTCTCCTGCAGTTGTACACGAATATACTAACGAAAATATGTTTCTCTACCATAGAAGATTTTGTGTCTGCTACTATACAGAAAAGAGAAATGGGGTCTTCATAAGGAAAATCACAGCCCACAAAGAGAAGTGATGAATAAGAGTCATATGACCTTATTTAATCAAATCTTGTTCTTTATGAATATTTGGTGGAGGTTGATGACAGTTCACTTTTCTCGTATTTTAGATTGGCTGGGGGTGGCTATTATTAAAATCTCATTAATTCCAGATATATTTTAACTATGGGGGATTTTTCTGATTGATAGACAAAACTTTTATGTTTTCCTTAAGTTTTGCTGGCCAACCTTAGAGTTGAAAAATATGTATACTCAAGAATATTGCATTTTAAAAACTTGTAAACCATTAAAACTTTGAAAATTAACAAACAAAGTAAATTTGATTAAGGAAAATATTCAGATATACTGATAGGATCAGATTTCCAGCTGGAGTAAAACTGCTGTACCTCCATAGAAGTGGTCCCACAACTCATTCAAGATATAATAAATAATCATTTGTAAAATGCTACGTTACAAAACATTCCAAGTTCTGCCAGACTTCGTGATCTTCCATGAGCTTCCAGAAATCTCTTCAAATTTGAAGGAGAACCAGACCAGCAAGCTAAAGGTTATGGTTGCTACTAGGCAGTAGGAGTGTGTGAAGCAGGCCCTATTCAATTTGGATTCAGATTCGGCCTGAATCAGGGACAGTGATTCAATTTGTTGATTTTGATCACTGGCCCCAATTCTATTTGGCTGAATTTGAAGATTCAGTGCTGATTTGGAGAATCAGCTATTGGACCTAGACACATATTTTTTTCTACATACCTTGAGATAGCAGGCATGGCTCGTGATTGCTGTGATGCTGGGGCATATGGAGCATCCCACAGGAGTGATGGGGGTGGCCCCCTGTGTGCTCGGCAGTGAACCCAGAAGTGGGCCAGAAGTACTTCCGATCTACTTCAGGATCTGCCCACTGCACTCCCCTGCATCCCCCTGGCTTGGCAGTCTGCCACAGGGGGACCTTGGGTGCCCCCCCTGACCAGGAGGCACCAGTCGCTGAGCCAGGTGGACACAGGGGGTCCTCCTGGCATGCTCCCTGGCAGACATGGAAGTGGACCAGAAGTGCTTTTGGTCCACTTCCAGGTTGGCTGCAAGCCCTGCATCCTGCTGTGGGATGCTCCATGCATCCGAGCATTGCAGCATTCATGAACACCTACTACCTAGAGGTATGTAGAAAAAAACATTTAAAGCTGTGTCTCTATGTCTGAATCTCTGAATCTTTCTGACTCTCTCTGGATCAATTTGGAGTGTTCTGATTCGATTCAGAGAGATTAAAGGGTCCTCTGACTTGATTTGGATTGGGAGATTCGGCCACTGAATCGGGCCAAATCTCTGCCAAATCAAATCAGGGACTGAAGCTTCACACAGCCCTACTAGGCAGATCAGCACTTTGAGATTGTATCTTATCCAACATTAGTCTGCACACTATCTGAACTGCTGTGCCATCTTCATTCAAACCAATCAGTTGATCTCCATGACCTCTAGAGTGGTTTTATATCATCAGCTGTTTCAGATTTTAAATCTGCTGTCACAGAAGGGAGTAAACATTTTCATACGAGAAACAATACTGTATACTAGCTCTTAGTTATAGACCCGTCAGTGGTGTTCCTCAACAAACACTCCTATAAAACTAACTTTTTATATGCACTTTTTCTTATTTTGTAATTGGTCTAAAAAAGTCTTTCACTCAGATACAATCGTTCCCCCCCCCCCATAAGATTATTTTGGCTAACAAATTGCAGAATATTTAAAAAATGAAATCAAGTATAACATGTGTAAGTGATGTTATCCCCACGGAAATCTTTGGCTCTCCTCAAATTGCATTTTACAATGTGTTCATTTCCTTGTGAACAAAGTGAAAATGTCTGCTTCTATATATTTCACCTAAGCAGCAGAGTGCGCATGGTGATACAGGGAGGAGATCAATTCTAGAGGTCTCAGACTTACTTAGAAGGAAACAGCATTTATCAGAAAGTTTTTCAAAACTTCAGCAAAAATCTTTTAACCTTTCTGCCATAAAACCCTGGCAGTTTTAGCTTTCTGTTGACATCTACATTTCTCATACTTCTCAGCCTACTCTTCTTTGTTAGGTACCTCACAACTTCTTAGTCCAGAATTTTTGCTATTACCCTTTCTGATTCAGATAAATATATTCATTTTATCTAAAATAAGAATGGTTCAATGTGTTACAAGTATTTTTCAGTTTTCTTTAATAAAAATCAGCCTGATATCTGTATGTGTAGACTTTTATACAAATAGGTTTAAAGTAGTTAGCATTTAAATAAATAATTGATTTTCAAATTAAACTGCTTGTACCTCACATTGGCAGCTGGGTATGGAAATGTCATTCTATTGCAAAGCACAGAAGTTTTCATACCAGTTGGCAATACTTTTCTTAGAAATTTATATCATTAAAGCAGGGTGACTTTCTAGTGTAGTTCATATCTCATTATAGATTATTTTTGCCAACTTACTGGAGTTAGCTATACCGATATAAGCATTTTTATACTGGTATAATTTCAAACCAAGGCCATGTACAGATGATCCGATTACCAGGAATCTTACCACTCTCTTGGTAGAAAAGACATTCCAGCTTTTTCTTCTGCAGCAAAAATGGCCATGCTGGGAGAAAAATAACCTGACTTTAACTAGGTAGAAGTCACTCCTGAGAGAGTTTCCCTTGGGAGAATTAAAGTCTACACACTTTCCTGCAGCTTAACTCCTCCCAGAGATGAGGAGTGGAGCCATGGGAAAAAACTCCCATGCCTTCCAAAGACTGGGATCACCCAGGTGTCACAAGGGAGCTGTTCCCCTCCCTCCTAACTAGGAGAAGAGTAGCTAGGTGAGGAACTGCTCTCTGCCAGCTCCTCACACAGCATAGCCCCCAGAGTAAAAATCAGATGAGGGCATTTAACCCATTTCTTCAATCCCCCTCAGGAACAGGAAGACTGGAGAAGCCCACTTTTCCCCCAGACTGGGATCACCTCAGTCTCAGGAAGATAAAAGAAGTGGGGAAAGGAGGGGGGTGACACACTGAATGTCTGTACTACTCCCTCTCCCAAAATAATTTCTAGCAGTAGAGATTTTCCACCACTAGAAATTAATGTTTCTACACAGCCCAAGATAGATAAGTCAACCTCTAAACTGATATAGCTAAACCAGTATAAGAACTGAGCCCAGACAAGTCCTGAGAGAGGTTATCTACCTCCTTGAATCAACTCTAATAATAATTTACAGCAGCAGTAACAACTAATACTCAAACTGTGGATTATTCTACACACAGAAAATTAAACTATTGCTTACTTTGCTGGAAAAAGTATTTAAAAGAACAACAACAAAAACAAAAGTATGCCTTATTATAACCTTAATACCTTGTTCTTTCTGAAAAGTCAAGGAGCTGGCCCATTTTTAGTTTTTAATCTCCAACCATGCCTCAAATTTCTACTTCTTTTTAACATATCCAATGAAGTAAATGAGGAAAGCTAGTTATCTGTGTTTTTTAAAAGATTTAAAAAATAATTAAGACATTCTATTGTGTACAAAGGGCTTGGGACTCTGTGCCTCAATATTCAAAAGTATTTAAAGATCACATTATGATAAATGATATTTGGTGAAATAATTCCATGCAAAATAACACAAGAACCCTATAGGGGTTGTAACCTCATTAGTTCTTCTGTTAACTTTACCCAAACCAAATGGCTAAGCAGACCATTGTGTGCTTAGAAGTGCTGTACACTTCAGGAAACCAAAGTACAAACAAACAAGACAGACAAGTTACTCTGTAACTAAATGAACACTGCTACAATTTCCAGAGTAATTCATAGGCAAAACACCCTGCCTCACTTCATTAACCAACCAAAATGTAATTACTTTACATCAGTTGTCTAACAACAAATAAGCCAACCTTATATGTTTAGCAGTAAAAAGCTGCACTATGCTTTCAAGAAACAAAACGTGAGTTGGCATCTAAAAGGCTCTGTAAACCCCAAAGTTTCTTTATCATACTAATATCATTACAGTGAATTACAAAGTAAATTTTGTAGTTTCATGAATAAGCAGGTTTTTAGACTAGCTAGAATTTTAAAAGCCCCGAACTTTTAAAAGTGAATAATGGTTAGACATTGAAAACCATTATTAGCTGACACATTTCATTTTGAGTAATATTCTGATTAATAGACTCCAATGTGAGAAGCAAATGCTTATTCTTCTCATTTTCAGCTTTGTTGGACAGGGATAATAAATAACTGTTCAGTACTATAACTATGTTTGCATTTCCTGCATATGCAATGCTGTTCACAACACTAAGCATACTTTTTAGCAAGGTTTTTGTCACAGAAATTCCATAAGAGCATCCAAAATGTCAACTTGGGCCCTGATTCTTAAGGTTCTGAATTATGGCAACCTTGTGCATTTGCCAGATCAGAAATTTAACCATGTGTATCTCTGGACAGAATTGAAAAGGAAGAGTTTTGTTTCCCAGGTGTCCATACCTTTAATGGAGACATCTAATAGGGGTGTATGAAACAGGCCGTATTCAATTCAGATTCAGATTCGGCCCATATTGGGGGCAATGATTCGATTTATTGATTCAGATCACTATCCCTGATTCAATTTGGCTGAATCTGAATCTGAAGATTCAATGCTGATTCAGAGAATCAGTGATTCAGCCATAGACACAACTTTAAATGTTTTTTCTATATACCTTGAGGTACCAGGAACGGCTCATGAATGCTGCAATGCTGGGGCAGCTAGAGCATCCCACAGGAGTGTGCCACCTTCCCCCCCCCCGTGTGCTCAGCAGCAAACCCAAAAGTGGACTGGAAGTACTTCCAGTCCACTTCTGGGTCCGCTGCCGAGTGTGAAGGGGGCCCGCTGTGCCCCCCCAGCTTAGCAATCAGCTGCAGGGAGACCCTGGGTGCCCCACCAGACCCAGGAAGCACCAATCACTGAGCTGGGGGGCCTTATGGGGAGCCCCCCAGTGCAGTCCCCAGCAGACCCAGAAGTGGACCGGAAGTGTTTCTGGTCCACTTACAGATCTGCTGCTGAGCACACTGAGGAGCCCCCAGTGCTTCTGTGGGACAATCCATCCACCCTACCACTGCAGCATTCATGAGCCACCTGGTACCTTGAGGTATGCAGAAAAAACGTTTAAAGCTGTGTCTATATCTGAATCTCCGAATCAATTTGGATGGTTCGAATTCAATTTGGAGAGATTAAAGAGTCTCCTGATTTGATTCAGAGAGTTGCCCACTGAATCAGGCCAAATCTCTGCCGAATTGAATCACGGACCAAAGCTCTGCATAGCCCTAACATCTAAATGTGTTTTAGTTTGAGGGGTATTGTGTGGGACCCTATTTTTCTCTTGGAGTTAGGGAACATTTATGCCGTTCCCTGTTGTCCTGACTTTATGAATTGCTGATAGGTTAGGATGCAGTGGCTTAAACCTTGGCATAGGCAGCTTCTCCCATATAATTTTTGCATTGTTTGCATGCCACCATTATTTAAAGCAGGGTTGAGCTTCAGCTGTGAGCTGTCTCCTCTCTCCTTCTAAGCCTTATTGAAAATATTTTTATTGGCCCCTTTGTTGCTACTCATTTAGTAGGAGAATCATGTATTTTCCTCTTGCTATTTACATTATACACCTTTTAAAGATCCCCTCATCATAATTTGAAATGAAAAGGGTTATATGACCTTTTAGTCCAAAAGAGTCAATTTTTATCAGATAGACAGCATAGTTTCCTTCAGCTACAGCAGCAATGAAGTACTGTTCTCTTTAGAATAATTCAGTCTCTGACACCCTCAGAGATTCAAAGCACAGAGACTTGCCATGAGACAGGCAGTAATGTTTGCTGGAGCAAAACAAACTGCACAACAAACCAGGTTCAGTGAAGGCCTGAGGGCAAAAGAACCAATGAAATTGTGGAAAACATTGTGGTCAAAAGGGTCAAGACATGAATTGGCCAGATAGGCATTCTCAAATTGTACTTAGGAAAATGAACCATTCAGTGCCTTTTGGCATACATTCAAGTATCCCATTATGGAATACCCAAATGATTTTATGCATGCTCATACTAATTTCAGTCAAAATGGAGGATGTTACAGGCACATGCAGTAATGAAACATATCAGTGCCTGGCTATGTTCTAGTCTAAGTGCAGAAAGGCATAGCTCAGCAGATAGCACTTTATAAACCTTTAGCTTGAACAATACTGAATGGAATATTACATTAAAAGTACATGCACATTTACTTGTAAAATACAACTAATTTGGTCTTTGGTAAGTACAAGTATGACTCCACCCATTTCACATGGAAATGAATATGGCATCATGGCTCTCAGTAGAATCAGGATTACATCCTGGCCTGAAACAGGTTCTAAGGATACTTGCTGTCAGAGAAGGCAAGGCATGAGAATCTTCTCACTGTGATAAGAGCCACTCCACAGAGAGACAATGTGTCACTCACTGTACTCTAGTACACCAGCTGTCGTCACAATCCTCACACTGTGCTGCAGAGCGGCCAAAGCTGACCCTGAGTAGTCTGGGTCAGCCAATTAGGGCCACCCTGTGCACTACTGCCATCTGTCTTCAGGCAGACTAAGGGAGCCTGCAGAGCATGCTGAGATGTGTGTACAAGGGCCCTGTGGTTATGCAGCATCAGTACTGAAAGCTCTTTGCTGTTTGGGGTCTCAGCATTCAAATGTGTGTTTGGGCATCTCCAAGTAATTTTTTATACCAAGAAAACAAACCCGAAGCATTCTCCCAGATCATTTGAATGTATGTATGTAGAGATCTTGAAAGTACTGCAGGGGCATCCCTGGAGCATTCTTACTGCCTCACTTCTGGGGATTTGGAGCAAGTGGGTAGGACTAACTTTACAGTGGCTGTCTTGATTTGTGTAGATATTAACTTGTGGTACTTTTGCAGCTCTCTCCTAACCAAGAGAAGAAAGAAGGATCAGACATTGGAAGATATGTCAGCATCACTCTAGCCTTGCCATTCCTATGTGCATTTCTATATTAAGGGGCTTGTATGAAGCACAGATCTGTATAGCGCAAAGAGGACTGTTTCCTATTTGGTCTCTGTTTGTGATGATGGAAATAGAATAGGATGTAGATGAGGAAGCATATATACTAGCTGTATTTTAGTTGGGACCCCCTCTTCCCCCCATTCCAGAAGGATCAATTGAGCAGAAATACTGGTTTTAATAGTATATTTTTGTGCACAAAAAGGCCACCTGAAGGGCAATAATATGCAGAAAGAAATAATTTCCGACAAAAAAAAACCTGTCCTCCATATAATAGGTAATTCATCCCATAAATGATATGCAAGCTTTTTTTCCCTCTGGCTGTTTTCTCATCTGGTGCTTTATTTCCTCTACCCTAGGAAACTTTTTTCAGAATTCATCTATAATAGAATTTGTCTTTCCTAGATTATGATTTGTATTCCAATAGGACTGAGAAGTGCTGGTCATGGACCAGAACCCCATTATTCTAGGTGCTGACAGCAAAAGATACAGAGTCAATAACTGTCACAAATAGTTTACAATCTGAGTGCAAGATAAGAGATAATGGATAACAGACATGTAACAGGACCGCTTCTGGCTACCAGTGGCAGCTGTTTTTTTTGTGGCCTCCCTCTCTCAAATTAGTGGGAACAGTCATCCTGTTTGCCATGCTATTATTGATGGATCAGATAGACTGATCACAAAGTACAAGTAAACAGTGAGACAACATTGGTCAACAAGATAGGCAACAACCTTAATATACCAAGAACAAAACCATTCTCAGGTTTTTTTTGTAGGCATCATGGTTAAAGAGCATTTTGAAGGAGGGCAATAAGTACGTTTTGCAGATATTCATAGGAAACATTGCCCAGTCCTGAGAAGCAGCATGGGAGAAAGCACAAAGGTACTTGTTTGAAATCTTGACAAATAATGGGGGCTGGCAATATACTATACTATACTATACTGAAGTGCCATGGATGTATGTAAAAAGTCAATCCTGAAACTGGTGTGCTTCATTTTGAATTGGCCAAGTTGAAATTCACAGCCTGTTTCAGAATGTCCTGTTTGAATTCAAACTCTTTTCTTGATCCTTTCTCTCTAAAATAAAGGCAAATCCCCCACCCCTACTTAATGTATTTTAAAAAGGCTCAACTGCCAAAGAAAATGTCAAATTTTGCATTCCTTTTCCAAAGAACCACAATTCATTATTTTGAGAACAGATTATAATCTATGTATCTACAGGTTTTTGAGAGGTAATATGATAATATAGAGACTATAAACCAAAAAGAGGTCTGGGTAAAAAGAGAGCCAGTTTATAACCTGTGAAATCAAAATTAATTCAGTGAAGTAGTAGTGCAAAATGTCAAGTGGTGAAAGACACAAACACTACATAGTCTTTCCTTAACTCAAATAAACCCAGGCTTAAACCATTTAATCGGAGGAAGCTTCCATCATGCAACATGCTTTTTACTTTAGGTATTAATGATGTTATTTTAAAGGCCAGATTCTTGTGCAATTAGCATAACGGCAAATTTAACTCATTTATATTCTGTGTAATATGCCGTATGGAATAAGGCCCTTTTTATATTCATGAGACAGTAATATAACTTACTAATGGAAAAGTCAAAGGAAGCCATGTGTATAACCATTCTTAGCTTATGAAAAATGTGTTTATTATCCTGTCCCTTGTGAATGTGTAGCCTAGGAAAGACAGTGGCTGAGCAGCAACTCCATAAACAATCCATCAGGATCTGTGCGTACACCATTTAGGAACTGTGACTGTAGCCCACGCAGCCGTGCCTAAGCTAGCTCTATGTGGTATACACATGCCCGTATGCTCTCCAAGCTTTTCTGAAAGCAGCTGTTAACATTCTGGGGCAAACCATCTGAAAAGAAGCAAAAGGAGTCAGTGCCATAGAAGAGCCCTGCACCAGCCCGCAGGCCTTACCAATCAAAGAAAGTAAAGTCTGCTGCACTGTCTTCATGCAGGGCACATTGGTTGTCTTAGCTCGGGGACAATAAAAGGCATTAGGCCGTTATGAGCATGGCTTCCTTTGGTCTCTACCTGGGCAGTGTAACTCCAAACTGTCCCCAGCATAGGCTCTATTTCTGGCCGCGTTTTTTTTCTTTTTTCATATTTTCACAGAAGTCAGAGACAGAAAAGACATATTAAAACATAGGTACAACAGCCTCATTTCAGCAAAGGATTTTAGCATGGGCTTAACTTTAAGCTTGGTTAGTGCTCATACTGATTGATAAGGACCTATGTTTTCATAAGTGATTAGTAAATTTTTGTGTCTCTATTTTCAAGTTCCTAGCTTGAGACAGGTGCAACCGGGCCTGATTTTCAAATGTGTTTGACACATTAATATGTCTCAAGTTAGTTACCCAAAGCAAAGTCATTAGTCACTTTTGAAGAATACAGGTAGGTCAGAGTATTCCTATAATGATATATCGTTTATCATTGGATAATTAACAGTTGAGGCCAACAGACATCACGGCCACCTAGAAGGATGAGGCCACCTAGAACAGCATGGAGCTCTGGCACAACCTTTAAACCATTAAAAGCTGGTTTTGGGCCCATGCCACCAGCAGCAACTGGTAGGAGTGGATCATCCTGGACACCTGGGCCAGTGAACAGTGGGTCCAGACCTTCCACATGTGCTGAGCCACTTTAATGGACACTGAAGGTGGCCCAGCTGTTCCCCTACATTGTGCACCAGGATGTCAACATATGGCCATGCCTCACTCTAGAGAAGTCGGTGGCCATCACCATCATGAAACTAGCCACCCCCAGCATTCTTCATTATGTTACCTTCAGTGTTGAGCAAGTCCACAGCTGGGGAGGCCATCCAAGAGGCGGGTCTGGTCATCCAGAACATCCTGGACGCCGCTACATCCACCTCAGCCCACAAAACTTGATCACTGGCCTCTCCCACTTGGGCTTCTCCAATTGCATGGAAGCCATGTATAGCACCCAAATCCCTATCCTCTGCCTGCCCAAGGATGCCCAGGTGTTCATCAATGACAAGGTGCTACTTCTTCATTCTTCAGGGTGTCATCAACCACTGGGCCTAGTTCTCCTACATCTTTGCCAGGTAGGTGAGCAGCATCCATGATCCTGCATCTTCTGCAACTCCCTGCTCTCTGAGATGATGGAGAATGGACATTACAGTCCTGGAGTCCCTGATTTCATTACTGATACTGCAGTCATCCCTCCCCATATCAGCAGAGACTCAGCTTATGAAAACGTTCACAAGGCAGCTAGATCACTTGAAGGAGCACTTCAACTACTGCCTTAGCAGGTGCTGAATGACAGTGGAGTATACCTTTGGCTGCCTCAAGACATGCTTGCAGGCTCTCAGCATGCACCTTAAGGTGGACAAGGAGAACCTGGTGCAACTCATTATCACCTCATATGTCCTCTACAAGAACTGTGAGTTCAGGGGGGAGGTCTTCTGCAAAGCCTGGGCAGAGGAGGCGCAGCATGTGGACTGGGCATGGCAAGTTGTGCATATATGGTGCCGGGGGAGAGCATGAACTTCCCTCCCCCACCCCGATGTCAGAGACGTCAACCCCTCAAAGAGGCAGGCAGTCTGAATTCATGAATCCCTGGCCAACTGCCTAGTCATCCTTGATGACCAGGAGCCCTTCTCAAATGAATAGGGCCTGGAGGGCATCAAGTGCCTGTGCCATGGCACTGAGCCATGGATCTCTTGGCCTAGACTCATCTGGCCCTGCATCCCAGGCACTGCTGCCCACAACCCAGGCTGCCTGGACACTGTTGTCCTTCCCGTCTACCCCCTCACACTTCACCCAGGGACACACACTGGGATGCAGGAAAATGTAGCACAAGGAAGAGACATGCCTCAGTTTACAGGTTTGAAGTCACCAAACTTTTCTCATTTTTAATACATTTTCAACATTGCTTGTGGCAGAACTTGATTCCTTTTCCCAATTAACATCAAACCAGTAAACCTTTGGGGTGGGGAGGTGTGCAGGGGAGGTTTATGAAAGGGCAAAATAACCTGGAAGAGAAACTTAGGACAGGGAAGAGGGGGTGGGTTGCGGTCAAAAGAAATGCCGCAGGGACTGACCACTGAGGGGAGTGTCAGTGGAGCTCTTACACTGCCCCTTCCCTCCGTCCTTCTCTTACAGGGGAGGCATTTCAGCACTGTGTCCATGCAGGAATGATACTTTGCTTCTGAGATTTCCCTTGGTGAGTCATCCAGGCCCAGAGGGAAGAGTTTTACCACAACTCTCAGGGGAACACCAGCCAGTATGCCCTGCTCCTGCTGCAGGACGTGTATACCAGAGAAGCCCAGATTTCTACTCAGTGTGAGAATCTGCCTTGCATACTACTTGTGGTTTCACTATAAGCTGACACTCGAAGATGAGTTTGTGATCGCCACCACTATTGAGCCAATGCTGAACCCATGACCTGACCCTAGGAGAGGTTCCCCAGATACTGGCTGCCTAAGAAGAGTCCTGCTGTGTACTTCCCATAGCTTCCCAACACCATTCTCCTATTTTGAAGGCACCAAGAAGGGTAGGGGTAGGAGTTGCTTTACTTTCAGGGGTTGGGGTGGGGAGATGGTCCAGAACTGGGGTGGATCTGCAATTGCTTTGATGAGTTGCATTGAGGGGTCAGTACAGTGCTTCATGAAACTCAAAGTCACTGGCACCCATGGATTTTCCCCAGGGATTGGACCAGAGGTGAGTGGTCCATCTCTACCTTTCTTGCACTGGGAGGGAGGGAGGGACAGTAGATGGTTGGCAAAGGGGAATTTTTCTTGTTCCTGTTGTATTGCAACTCCCATAATTCTCATAGATAGCTGCATGTTATCTTCTGTCCCTAACTTCAGTGTCTTCTCTGCCACCTGGGACCATGGCACTGCCAATCATGGAGGGCTGCTGAGCACCTACACTTGTACCAGTTTTTTTCACTTCGTCTTCAGAGCTCAATGAACTCTTTTAGTGCCTTTCCATGAGGGCAAGGGGGATGGAGAGGGGGGGAGGGAGGGTTGCTGTTTCAGCACCAATGCTCCGGCCAGTTGGGAGGAGCCTCAGCTTCTCCCAGTAGCTGAGCATGGCCCTGAGAGATAGGGCAAGGAGGTGTGAATGAGGCACATTTATGTTTCCATAAAATGGGAGATGAGCTGCTAACCGCCCAAGGCTGGGGGTAGAAGGCCTAATGCCTTCCTTTCAGTCCAGGATGGGTGGCGGGAAGGGGGGAGTGCAGGGGGTGACTAGTCTGCCCAGTGTGGAAAGACAGAAACCTCTCTTCCCTCCCCGCCAGGGGGCTTCATGTTTCCCTCAGTTTATGGGTTCTGTCACAGCTACATGGAGCAGGGGCAAACTGTACCATCCTAGGCTGCAGTGCCTGACTCATCAGCAGAACTCTTCTGGGGGTTATCACTATCAGCTGATCTCTTGCTTTATGGCCCCCAAAGACCTGCTTCTGAGTACTTGATTGCCCCATCGTCCTGGAGCCTCCCTGTACCTTCTCTTCCAGTGGGGTCCCTGCCAGTGACTCCTTCTGCCCCCTGCCGGTACTGTAGGTGTGTGGGGTCTTGACAATGCTGTCTGCAGCAAGGAAATGAGACACCTTCTCACAGAAGGGCATGGTCTGCCTCCTGACCGCAGACCTTTTGTTAGTATCAGGCATGTGTTTATACTGGATCTTCATCCATTTAGTTTTGGCAAGCACTGCACCTAGTTCTTGTTGTGGCCCTACGCCTGCACCCACTGGGCAATGCACTTTAAGATACCCCTGTTATGGTGCCCTTTGTGGAGCTGGTGTTAGGTCTCCTCCTCTCCCTATAGTCCCAGTCGTGTGACTGGGTTTGGGTAGTGGAAGAGGATGTGATGGGTTGATCCACATTTTACAGTGGTGCCTGTGGGGTCTCAGCATCCATGAGTGGGTGAGGTTCTAGCTGCGAGGGGGTGGATGGAAAGAAGGCTGGAAGGTTGGATGGAAAGATGGATAGGTGGAAGAAGTAGTGGATGTGCATAGGTGCATGTCCTGGCATGTGGCTCTCCCTCTCAGTGCAGCTGGGTTGGCCCCTGGTCCAGGGTGACTGAGGCTCCATTGGTCAGGCCACCCCTACAACCTCAAACTTTCTAGGGGCTTCCAGCAGACATCCTGTGATTCTGGCAACACTCTATGACCCAGCCTGGAAATTTCCAGTGTCCTGTAACTTACAACATGGAGGCAGCTGGCCATGCCTCACCTGCTCCTGAAGTTTCCAGGGGTATCTGGCTGCTTGCCCTTGACCCACCAGAGGCAAGCTGCTCACATTGGCTCCTGGTGTGGGGGGGTCCACACTGGGGTCCAGGTGGCAGTGTGCCTGGCTCTGGCCTCTGCGGTGTAGCTTCTGGGAGCCAGTGCTGGGGTCTGTGGGGCTGTGCTTGAGCATGAGGGTTCCTCTGGGCTCAGTGTCAGGTGTGAGTGTACATCATGGGGTGCTTCAAGGGGTATGTAGGCAATGCTTGAGGACTCTGGTACTCAGGTCCTGGGGCTTGTGCAGGGGACACAGGTGCCTCCCTTCCCCCATTGCCTGCCTCTGGCTACAGATGGCTAGAGGCAGGAGGGAAGGCTGAGGAGAGTGGATGTGCTAGCTCAGCTCTGAGAGAGTTTGGGGGCAGGGCCCGTTGGGCACTTGGCCAGAGCAGCCAAGCATGGGCCAAGTGCTAGTGTACATCCCTGGAAGGGAAGGGTATCAGGCTGCAAAGGACACTGGGATGCTGGAGGACAACAATCTACCTTGAATTGAGATGTCTCATCTAGGTAGTAGGAGTCTAATACAGAACTCCTAACAAGAAACAAGAGCTGGACCAGGAATTCGCCAGGGAACTGGCTGAGGCTGCATGCTCTTGGTGCATGGTTGTCATAGGAGACTTTAACTACCTGGACATCTCATGGGAAGAGCACTTGGCCAAATCCAATCTGTCACAAAGCTTCCTCATGTGCATGAATGAGCTGTACCTGACTCAAGAAGTCTGTGGGCCAACAAGAGGTAAAGCTTTGCTGGACCTGGTACTGGCCAAAGGGAATGACCTAGTCAGTAACCTAAGAAGTGATGGAAAGCTGGGTGATAGTGACCATGAGCTGATCACCTTTACTATCATCACAAAGTTGGCAAGTCAGTCAGCAATACAGAAGTCCTTGACTTCAGGAAAGCTGACTTTGACAAGCTCAGGAGGGTCATTGTCAAGGCCCTAAGGGACCACAGCTCGACAGAAAGAGGAGTCCAAGAGCAGTGGTTGCTCCTCAAGGGAGCAATCCTGACAGCACAAGGGATAGCCATCCCATCTTGGAGGAAGGGTAGCAAAAGGGCATAGCAACCCCTTTGGATCAGTAGGGAACTCAAGGAACTCCTGCACCTAAAAAGAGAGACTTATAAAGGATGGAAGGCTGGAATTACCACCAAACAGGAATACTCAGTGCTGGTCCGTACCTGCAGGGAGCAGATCAGGAAAGCCAGGGCTGCAACTGAACTCCATCTGGCTTCACATGTCAAGGATAACAAAATGTCCTTTTTCAGATATGTAGGGAGTCAGAAAAAAAAGCAAGGGTAACATTGGACTCCTGCTGAACCAAACAGGACAACTGATAACCGACACCCAGGAAAAGGCCAATCTGCTTAATGGGTACTTCGCATCAGTCTTTCATCAGCCCAATGGGACCACCCTGCTTAGCATGATGTGGGCATCCAGAGCGAGGGCATATTTATACCTAGCATCAGTGTTGATCTAGTAAAGGATCACCTTGAGAGGCTGGACACCTTCAAGTCAGCTGGTCCTGACAGATTACACCCTACAGTACTCAAGAAACTGGCAAGTACCATAGCCTAAACACTGGCAAAAATATTTGAATACTCGTGGTGCTCAGGTGAAGTACTGGAAGAAGGCCAATGTGGTACCCATCTTCAAGAAAGGGTGCAAAGTAGATTCTGGGAATTACAGGCCAATCAGCTTGACCTCAGTCCCCAGTAAGATTCTGGAGAAAATTATCAAGGAGACCCTTCTGGATAAGCTGGCTGATGGCAACATCCTGAGGGACAGCCAGCACAGGTTTGTCGAGGGTAGGTCTTGCCTGACCAATCTCATCTCCTTCTATGACCAGATGACATATTACCTGGACACGGGAGAAGAGATTGATGTCATATACCTGGACTTTAAAAAGCCTTTGATCTGGTGTCCCATGACATCCTCATGGAAAAATTGACCAAATATGGCCTTGGCTACACCACAGTCTGATAGCTGGGAAACTGGCTCTGAGGTCGGACCCAGAGAGTAGTGGTCAATGGTAGCAAATCATTATGGCACTTGTGACCAGTGGTGTCCCCCAATGCTCTGTCCTTGGACTGGTTCTCTTCAACATCTTTATCAATGATGTGGACACTGGTGTCAGAAACGCACTGGCTAAGTTCACCGATGACACTAAACTTTGGGGCATAGTGTCCACACCTGAGGGCAGGCTAGTGATCCAGGTTGACTTGGATAAACTTAGTAAGTGGGTGGATACAAACCTGATGATGTTCAGTACCGATAAATGTAAGGTACTCCACCTCAGGAAAAAAACTCTGCAGCATACTTATAGGTTTGGCAGTACTATGCTTGCTAGCACCACTGTTGAAAGAGACTTGGGGTCATGATTGACCACAAGATGAACATGAGCCATCAATGCAATGTTGCAGCTGGTAAAACAAACCAAACTCTGGCTTGCATCCATAGATGCTTCTCAAGTAAATCTCAAGATGTCAGCCTCCTGCTGTACTCAGCCTTGGTGAGACCACAGCTGGAGTCTACTGCATCCAATTCTGGGCTCCAGAATTCAAGAAGGTTGTTGAGAAGAATCCAGCAATTCAAGAAAGATGTTGAGAAGCTTGAGAGAGTCCAGAGCAGAGCCATGCACATGATCAGAGGGCAAGAATAGGCCTTATGAAGAGAGGCTGAGAGCTATGAGACTCTACAGCCTGGAAAAGCGCAGGCTTATGGGGAACGTGGTGGCTGCTTATAAGTACATAAGGGGTGTGCATCGGGATCTGGGAGAATGTCTGTTCACCAGAGTGCCCCAAGACAAAACAAGGACCAATGGTCAGAAACTCCTCCAAGACTGTTTTAAGCTGGACATAAGAAAAAATTTCTTTACTGTCCAAGCCCCCAAGGCCTGGAATAGACTCCCTCCAGAAGTGGTGCAGGCACCTACTCTGGACTCATTCAAGAAATGTTTGGACGCTTATCTTGCTGTGATCCTTTGACCCTAGCTGAGTTCCTCCCCCTGGGGCAGGGGGCTGAACTTGATGATCTTCAAGGTCCCTTCCAGCTCTAATATTTATGAAATCTATGAAATCTGTCTGAGCTTTCTTGGGACCTTTTAAACTTGGCTACTGCTAAATAGTTTGCTGTCCTACGTAGCTACTTGGTATGCATCTTTTGTCTGTTATCTACAATTACTAATGCATTATTATTTTATGAGATGGCTGTTCTAATTTTGCCCATTCAAATCCACAGAAGCAAGTTTAATGTGTACACTCAGCTCCCCTTCATTTGAGAAGGTGAACATGCAGTCACTTCCAATTACGTATAGGAAAGTAGCTTGCAGAAATGTAACTGCATACATAAATTTTCTTTTTTTTCCCCAGAAGGTAGGTCACTAAAGGCTGTGCTTAACTCCAAAAGCTAAAGCTCCATTAGATAAGTGAAAGAGATACCCCACTTCAGTGGGGGCAGCTGTCTCTGAATGTCAGGAGGAGGCATAATGGGTGTTTGGGGAAGATTCAGAATTATTTCACCTCTTACAATGGAAGGCTGCACACTTGCACTGAAGCAAATGCTCCAAAGGTCATGGAAGTAGTCGTGCCCCTTCACCCACTCAGACGTGGTCTTTGGGTCTTAAATGTCCTGCTGACAGCAAGGGCCACCCTTCCTTTCTGCTGGTAGGTCTGAAATGCACACCAGTGTAGAGAGCCTTCCCTAAGGCCTTAAGTAAGCACTAAGCTGCCCTGAAGCCTAAGCCTAAACCAAGTTCTTGGCCTAAGCAGTGCCTGAGGCTTCATGCAGGTATACTCCATTGACATGAATTTCACCTTAGGATAGCAACTGATTAAGTTATGGCTGCCTCCTGGATGGACAAAACATGCTCCCTGCAGCATGTACCCCTTTTGTGCAATTTTGCTTTGCGGGCCAAAATTTGACTTTAAAACAGTGATTTCTGGGGAGTGTAGGAATTGTGATACTTCGTTAATTCTGTTCAAGACTAATATTTAAAAATCATCTTCCATAAAATAGAATCTTCACATGTAAGTACAGTTGTCATACACGGACCTTAAGGTATCACATTATAATGTTACTCATAATGTTATCTGGAGAAAGGAGCTATTTAATCAGCTTACAAAAGTTCTAAACTATGCGACTGTGGGAATACAAGGCATAGGTGAGGATTTGTCTGGCTCATGTCTCCAGATCTACAACATGCCTAAGGGGGTGGGAGGGATACATTTAAAAATCTAAAAGAACTTAAAAGGTTTTCTGCTTATAATATAATCCATATGTTAGCCATATGTTAAATTCATGCTGCAGTGGTGATTTTGTTATAGGATTTTTTTTATTTTTGAAGTCACCAGTTACAGTGAGAAAATATATAATGGTACACAATGGCAATTATTTGCTGGTAATACAATGGAAGGAAGGGTATGATTGCTTAAAAAATGGTATTTAAAGGTTTCCTTTTTGGAGGTGGCATTCAGATACCAATGGATTATACAAGGAAAAAAAAAGACTGAGGTACTCCTATATTTTAATCCCACTGCTGACATTGATTTCTTTGACTTTAAACAACCAATAGAACTTCACTGTATTTTGCCTTTTCTCATCTGAAAAATAGGGCTACTTGCCTACCTACCACATATCAGTACTGTGAGAATTAACTGGTATACCTGAGCAAATCATGTGTAGAGCATAATTTATTTAGTCTTCTTTCCTGTCAACAAACGATCTGGTTCTGGTTTTCTGATATAGCTTCATAGTTTCATAGTTAGTAGGGTCGGAAGGGACCTGAGCAGATCATCAAGTCCGACCCCCTGCCATGGCAGGAAAGAGTACTGGGGTCAAACGAGTGTGTGGTTCAAAATTATTTTCCTAAATACTTTCTGCACGTTGTTGGTGGTGCAAAGATTGTTCAGGAGCAGTTTGGGAGGAACATTCAGTATCTAAAATTAAAAACTGTAGTAGTTATGTCAGCATGTAAAAATCACATGATTTGTTTTCTGATGCCTAACTAGGTGAGATAACAGTATAAATCACTACCTGATTTCTGCTGTAAATACTCAGGTATCATGAGTTCAAATTTCACCATTTTTGCTTTATTTTCTGTTTGATGACATTTTAGTTTTCTTAAACATTTCTGCAGCCAAGGCATTTGTTAAAAAAACTGCATAAAGTAATGCCAAAATTATGAAAATATTGGCATAACAAATCTAATATATTTTCAATTAATATTTACAGACATTTAAGGGATTCATCCACTTGCATTATTAATGAATGTGCAGCAGTTTGAAACTGTAACAATGCTAAGTTTTGTTATTGGTGTCTGGCTGCTGTGATGATGGGTGCATTAGAAATGCATAGATAGATTAGATAATAATTCAAATAACTGCTGTCGCACATATTGTATTAACTTGACTTTGAACATTTTTAATATAGGCTTCTGATGTAATGTTAACTTGCTTCCACTCTGCTCTGCATATTTGAACTACCAACAGATGGAATAATCATAATCTTTTATAGATATTAAGATAAAAGGAAGTGACTGGAATTTTGTGCAATACCTTAACTTGCTTCCACTCCGCTCTGCATTTTTAAACTAGCAGAAGACACAATAATCATAATCTTTTATTGAGATTAAGATAAATGTAAATTACTAAAGTATCATACCACAGAGGCAAAATGTCAAATATGGTTGTGTTACTAGGGAATCTGTACTAGCTCAGAATCACAAAACACTATGGCTTCTGACTTAATTGCTAGTAAACTGCAAAATATTCCTTATGGATTTCAAGCCTCGCATGTATATTTTAGCATAAGAGTTGGCATATTCAAGTTATAAACAATGTTGATAATTAGAGCAAAAAATTTACTAAAGCCATGTTTTTTAATTTTTTTTTCTTAGATCTATTTAGTAGTAGTCATTTGGTTTAAGCCTTTTTCCCCTTCCTTTTAAACCTCAAAATAACAAGATGACTATTATGCCAGTGTGTTTTGGTAAGAGGTAAAATTTGACTCTCTGACATGACTAAAAATATCATGAAGTATACTTCATGATTTGCAAACACTGGCCTGATTATTTCATAAACATGATTGATACATTTTCTCAGCATAGGTTGAACAGAAGTAATTGGAAAACATTTTTAAGAACTGAAGATCACAGATAACATCATTTTTATAGAAGACTGATTTAGGTTGCCATCTTGTGGCACATATACATTTTTGGGCAGGACAGAATATTCTCACTATTGGCAATACAATCCTCCCCTTAGCCATGACTAATGTGGTTTAGAGTTGTCTAAGAACAAACATAATTCTGCTGAAAGGAAATAATACCTACAGCAGTTACAAATAAACTCCAACATTGTTTGAGATTAATTTACCTTTTCTAGGTAGCTATGTAGGTTCTCTTTTTTCTTTGATCATTTTCCCCCTTTATTATATTTAATATTGTACCATTATAAATATTGCAAAAATCATGGAGCCCAGATTTAATTATATGTGCAAATTAGGCATGTAATTGCATACAAATGTTGGTACACTGCCATGGATTCTTCCTGTTTTGAAAGTCAGACTCCTCTACTACTGTTTTACATAGAAGGTGGGCAGGTACTACAGTGATAGAAGTACAAACCCCTTAGATAACTATGGCACAGGGTTCAAATTTGAATAAGGCTGTGTAAAGAGAAGACTTGAGGCTTGGGAAGGTGGAGGACTAAAAATCTTATTGAAAGTACCTGCCAATTGGTGCAGTTTGGTCCATTTTAAAAGCAAAAATATTGCTCCTTGGAGGGACTTAGTCCCAGCAATGTTACCCACTGAAGGGGTGAGACCCATAGATGCTGGGATAATCCGCTTTAATTTTTTGCCAGAATTTTTAAAAAGGGCCTCTAAGAGCCACCCTTTCCCCTATGAGCTTTCTTGTCCTTTTAAACAAATATATTCTGCTACAATTTTCCAGAGGATTTGCAACTGTGTCATTCAGAGTAACTGCCTGAAAGTTCACATGGGGAGAAACATTCTGCACTATTGCATGAAATGTAAAATACAGCATTAAAGGCTCCATGCTGAAGAGCTGAGGGGAGCAAATTAAGGGAAATGATTGGCAATTCCCTGAAAGAAACAGGGCAGGAGGGAGTGAAAAGAGAAGCTCTGTGGCATTTTCCTTTCCTCTCTGGAGCCCATGGGAGCTCATCTGCAGTAACACCATGCAATCGGGACTTGACAGGTCTAGGGGAGGGAATCATTAAGACAGATGGGGGCAGAGCCAGGGAGCAGCTGTTCTATGCAACCTGCTATCCTCCAAACACTGGCAGGTTTATGAATGGAAATCTATGCAGTAATTAATTCTGGTAAAAGACACATTAACAGTTCTTGGGCTTTTACCCTCCTCTGAGAAGGAAGCAGCCAGCTACAGTGAGAACAACGGTTCATGCCAACATCAAGAAGCCATGCTGCTAGTGGATAGACCAGCAAGATAGCTGGGTGGAGGGAAAGATCTCCATGGATGATGAAGGTTGTGAGGAGAAAGAACCTGATTTCCTGGGAACCCTCCCATTCTGCAGTTGTTTTGCTCATTCCATCCTTTCCTGGACAGCTCCTGAGATTTCAGATGTTTTCCATTCTGATAGGTCTCAAGTGGCCTAATAGAGACTGATGGTTGAGCTTAGATTGACCTTTCTGAGCCTGCTGCTGACCTTCAGTGATCCAAAATTCCAATCTTTAAACCAGTTTCATTCCCTCTATTAGTACTTGTTTAACAATTTGTCATTTTGGGGTTTCCACATGGTTGGTATCACCAAGTTACTTGTCATGTAAATAACATAAAAAACATTAATCAACAGTAAAATTCAACTATTTAAACCCCACTTAGAATTGAGAAAATTAATCAATCTTTTACCAACCATTTCTGAACTAATCTCCCAAACATAAAAATAGTTTTCCTACCTATTTTTCCCTCTTGTGTTCCCATGAGAGGTAGGTTTACTCTCACTTATGTATTTCTTCTGTGCAAGCCCTTGGAAGTCTCTGAGCACACATTTCTGGGTGAACTTCTCCTTGACGTCCACAAAGCCTGGCTGAAAGTCGCACTTGAAATGTTTGCTTTGTGAGAATGGGGGTTGCGTCATCATTCCAAGAGTTATTCTGTGAGTAATTTCTGTAGCATCAGTGTTAATTATTATCTGTTGGTAAATGCTTCCAGCATCCCAGTAGAGTTTAAGTTCAAGAACAGAATCTCACACATTCCTTTCTGAGGTATGAGGTCTAAACCTTTGTTCCAACACTGGGGAGTCAAAGCAGACTTTTTATTCCTTTTTCTCTATTTTGTATTTAAATTCCATCTTCATCTCCCGATGCAGCATCCTTCCCATTTATTCAAGAGGATCTAGGAAAATGGATGAGAGGGGGGAGAGACCCCACTCCACCAAAAATGAAGTGGAATTTTCCTTGTTAGGCTGGGAAGCCCTTCCTGTTTAGGAGACAAAATGGAGGAAAAAGTCTTCTGTTTTCTACTTAGCTACTATATATTTTTAAACCTACAGGCTGGGGAACTCCCTTCTCATCAGTACAGAGGCAGAAAAGGATCTTGGAGTCATTATTGATGCCAAAATGAACATGGGCTG
>NW_017728909.1:73418897-73436733 GCF_001723895.1 Crocodylus porosus
AGGATCCCTGCAAGATAAGCATCCAATTTACTCTTGAAGGTGTTCAATGTAGGTGCTTGAACCACCTCTGATGGCAGGTTGTTCCAGACCTTGGGGGCTTGGACAGTAAAGAAATTCTTCCTTATGTCCAGCCTGAAACGGTCTTGCATTAGTTTATAACCGTTTGACCTCGTCATCCCTTGGGGCACTCTGGTGAACAAACGTTCCCCCAGATCCTGGTGGTCACCCTGATAAACTTATAGGTGGCCATCAGAGCACCCCTGAGCCTGCGCTTTTCCAGGCTAAAGAGCCCATGGCTCTCAGCCTGTCATCGTAAAGTCTGTTTCCTGACCTCTGATCATGCGCGTGGCTCTTCTCTGGACTCTCTCAAGCTTCTCCACATCCTTTTTGAATTGTGAAGCCCAAAACTGGATGCAGTACTCCAGTTGCAGCCTCACCAAGGCCAAGTACAAGGGGAGAATGACATCCCAGGATTTGCTTGAGAAGCGTCTATGGATGCAACCCAATGTTTTGGTCGCTTTACTAGCCACAGCATCCCACTGCAGGCTCATGTTCATATTGTGGTCAATGATGGCCCCCAAGTCTCGTTCTTCTGTAGTCCTAGCCAGCGCAGCACTGCTGAGCCTATAAGGATGCTGCAGGCTTTTCCTTCCAAAGTGGAGAACCTTGCATTTTTCAGTGTTAAACACCATCAGATTCTCATCCACCCATTTGCTGAGCCTGTCCAGGTCATCCTGGATCGGCCTCCTGTCTTCAAGTGCGGATGCTTTGCCCCAAAGTTTGGTGTCATCAGCGAACTTGGCCAGTCCACTTCTGACTCCAATGTCTACATCATTAATGAAGATGTTGAATATGGGTCCAAGGACAGAGCCTTGGTCCTGGAGCCTCAGCCAGTTCCCGGGTGAACTCCTTGTCAAGCTCTTGACTTTGGATGGGAGGTTTGTAGTAGACCCCCACCCTGGTTGTCAACATCAGCTTGCAGAGATGCATAGCTTTCCTTAACATAGAGAGCTACACCCCCAACCCTTTTATCTACTTGATCCCTCCTGTGCAGGATATAGCCATCTATACCCATGGTCCAGTCATGGGTGGAGTCCCACCAGGTCTCCATTATCCCGATGACATAATAATTATTTGCATTAAGCAGAAAGATGAGTTCCTCCTGCTTATTCCCCAAGCTCCTGGCATTTGTGTACAGGAGGCAAGTGTCCCCTTGGGGCCCTTGCCTTGCCCACAGATTGTACCATGGCTGGGGCAGGGCTGGGCTCCCTTAAGTGCCTTGGCCCGCTGGCTTTGCAATGTTGCTTAGTGGGCCAGCAGTGGCGGTAGTCCCCTCATCCCCTTCATCCCCCAGCGGTCTTAATTTAAAGCCCAGTGGAGCAGATCTGCCAGTCTGGCTGAGAAGAGCCTCCTCCCCAGGGAGAAAGGTGGAGGCCATCTCTTCCCAGAAGCTCGCTGCCTCTCTCACCAAAGAGTGGGCTGTGGTCATGGAAACCAAAGCCTTCCTGATGACACCAGCACCACAGTCCTTGGTTAACTACCTGGATCCTCCTCTCCCTCCTCAGCCCATACCCCAAGACTGGGAGGATCGAAGAGACTACCACCTGTGCTCCCAGACCCTTTAGCCCTGCTTCCAAATACCTGTAGTGCCTCATGACCCAGCTGGGAGGGCTCTGAGCCATGTCATTGGTGCCCACATGAATAAGGAGCATGGGGTAGTGGTCTGTGGGCTGGAGGAGCTTAGGGATCTTCTCCACAAGGTCTCAGATGCGGGCCCCTGGAAAGCAGCAGACTTCCTGGGCTAAGGGGTAGGGGCAGCAGATTACCCCCTCAGTCCCCCTCAGGGTGGAGTCTCCCACAATAAACACTTTACGTTTTGTCTTGGGGAGAGCGGGGGCAGTAGCTGCAGTTGATCCTGTGTTCCCTGCGGGAGTTGGCAACTCAACAGGCTCTGCTAGAGCAGCAAGAGGTCTAGCTGTTGCTATGGCAGGGGCTTTGGAGCAGCAGGCCTTGGTGCAGCGGGCCTTAGGGCCCTTGACCACCTTGGTCCATGCCCCTGACTGGACAGAATGGGAGGTCCTGGAGTCCTCCCTTGTCCTGGAGGGAGACCATGGTCTACCCTCCATCTTCCAGGGGAGAAGGGCCTAGCAGTAGAAGTCTATCTCCTGTTCACAGTCCCTGATGGCATGCAGTCTCTGGACTGTGGCCTGGAGCTCCTCCAGCTGGCGCACCAGAGACCCCAAAAGGGAGCAGACCCCACAAGGGGAGATAGCCATGCTCCTGGGCCCCAGAGCCTGAAAAAGGGACAGGCAGCCCATGCAGCTGAGAACCATGGGCTCCATATGGGTGGCTGTCTCTGAGATGCCAGGGCGGGGGGCCACAGACCACAACGGGACCCTTGGGGTGTGGAGCATGCCCATTAGCATCATGCTGCTCATAGGCTGGCTATGGCTGGGACTGTCTACCCTAGGGGGCTCACAGGCAGGGCCTTGGGCCCTCCCGCACACCCTCCTGCACAAACTCCGTGCTAACTCATGCACCGGCAGACAAGCACGCCTGTTTGGCCCCAGTATTCTTTCCTGCCATGGCAGGGGGTCGGACTAGATGATCTGCTCAGGTCCCTTCCAACCCTACCAACTATGAAACTATGAAACCATAGGCTTTGCTAGGTTACCAAAGTGTCTTCATCAGTCAGGAGGAGAAAAGCCATGAGTGAGAGCTAACTTTCTCACTCTTACCCCACCTCCAGCAGACAGAAAACTGGGCAGAGTAGAGGTTCAGGATTGTCACAAACCAACAATATATAGTATATTTACTTTACGGCTGTCAATTAATTTTAAAAGTTGATCACAATTAGTTGCATGGTTAAAAAAAAGTTGCAATTAATTATGTTTTAATTGTACAGATAAAAACTCAAATCCCTGTAGTGCCAGGGATTTATTGTGTAAAATTTTTATGTACAGAAAAACTCAAACTATGCAGAATTATGCAAGTACTTTGTATGGTTGGGGGGGGGGTGTAGAATTTGTGAAGGTGTGGAGAGCTGTGGGTGTGTGTGTGGGGGTGGGTTGCAGCCTAGGGAGGCAGGGTTCCCACATGCCCTGACAGGATACAGGGTACTGTGGGTCAGGACTGAGGGGCAGCTGCAAGGCTGAGGGGTGTGGCTTGTGAGTGAGGGGCAGATGCATAGATACAAACACACACACATACACACACACACACATATACATGCACAGATACTGCCCAGCAAGCAAGTCTGTGGAAGTGAAGGGGCATGGGGAAGGGAAGGGGTTGAGGGGCAGATCAAGGCCCCCATGGTGAGGAAAGGAGTGGGGTAGGGATGAGGTCTGGGGTGAATGGGGCCCCAGGGCAAGGCGGGTTGTGGGATGGAGCCACAGACTAGGCATGGGAGGGGGTATGGCTCCTGCCACTGTGCACACCCCCAGGGGAGACACAGGGGGCACATGCCCCACATATTTGTGTGCAGGATGGAGGCAGGCTGCACGCTATGGGCTCAGGGCTCTGTGCCCTGCTGCCATTGCTCCAGGAGCTGCGCAACACAATGCTGTGCTTCCTGCCACTGGGCAGGCAGGGGATGCATGGTACAGTCAGCAGGCAGCAGGGCGCAGATAGCCGCAGCCCACCTCCACACCATGTACAAATCTGGGGGGTTCGTGCTTCTCCATCCCAGGATCTGCCTTAGCCCTGGGGCCCCATTCATCTTAGTCCCACCCCACTCCCTCCCTCACCATGAGGGCCTAAATTTGCCCCCTACCCCTTCCCTCCTGCGTGCCCCTTCTTTCCCACAGACTTACCTGCTGGGCACTGCTCCACCTGCTGCTGGGCTGTATTCCTGGCTGCATGCAGGCTGTGGCTGCTTATCTGTGTCTGTGTCTGCATCTGCGTCTGTGTCTGTGAACACCCCTCTTCTGCCTCCCCCCTGCTGCTATATCAGCCCAGAGGCCATGCCCAGGCTGTGGTTCTTTGTGCTGCCACCACTGCCCAGCTGGGTGGTCCAGAGGCAGCAGTGAAGGCAGTGATGGTATCGGGGCAGAGTGCAGCCCAAGCATGGGTGCCAAAACCACACGCATGATTATTTTTAAAAAATGATGCCAACACTGATTAATGCATTAATCACACATGTTAACTGCAATTAATTGACAGCCCTAATTTACCTGAATCCAAGACAAACTTGAATTTAGGATGACACCCTCAATAATTAGATTCTAAACATGGAAAATGTAAAATTTGTTATTATTATAAACAGACCGACTGACAAAAGCTATCAAGTAATAATTTCAGCGAACATTACCTTTTCTATATTAGGTTCTGTCCAGAAAATCATGATGAATCCTACTCCATTTTTTTCATCCTATAACTTCAGATTGTTCATTTGCACATGCATCCCCATTCTCAAGGCCTTGTCACACATTACACTTAGGACATATTTTATACAGATCGTAGTAAGCATTACTATGAGTTAGAGAGTTTTTTGAGCAATTGCATGGCAGTGCTTACTATGCTTAGTCCTCTGGACAGGACTGGAGCTGGCTATGTGGTCAATAAACAGCTGTTTGTTATTCCCAGCTCTGGCACCAGTGAGAACCACTGGTACTATCTCTGTGGCACAGTCCCACAATAACATAACACATATAACTTAACTATCTGCAGATACTCCTCACACAAAAAGTCCTAACTTTACTTCCGTATTATAGCACTTAACACATTTTCCTGTTTGAACCTGTGGACATTCATGGTTAGGTGTAGTTAACATGTCCTGATTGTAATATTTGACAAGGCATTCACTCTTTTCACTACTCTTTTTTACTATTCTCATCTTCTCCCTCCTCTTCCCCATAACATCATCTTCAGTTCCATCCATGACACTGGTCAGGTTATACTAAGGCACCTCTTGAAGCCTTTAATAATGCACTCTGAAGATATCCTTCCTCATGAAGTCAGAATTTATTGGCAAAGGAATTCTGTGGTTAGCTTCTTAATCTTTACCGAGTGTAAGCACATTGTTCCCTACTGAGAACTGATCTGAATACCAGAACTATAATTGGTTCTTACTGGGCTTATTCACTATGACATCTAGTACTTGGAGTTAAGATGTCAGACCACCAGATATGACTACAAGATTACAATTCACTGACTGAATTGTTGCTTTCATGTCTGGTGTTACATGACCTCTGAATTAATCTAACACTAATATTCTTCTTTTCTTCACCAGTGCCCCAGGTCTCCTGATCTACACAACATCTAACTAGTCATTCATCATTTCATTTGACTCCATTTTTGTTCGTGGCACCTAACCACTATTCCTGGTAACAACATTACCTTTGTCAGAATTTTCTGTTTCAAAATCACAGACTGACAATTTTCTAACACATTGATACCACTAACAGCTCTGTAATTCACGACTTTTCATTTCCTGTACTTCTCAATATTATGGATGTTGCACTTTTCTCATGCACAGTGGCATTGCTCAAAATAGACACATGTCAAAATTGACAAGAGTCTCATTATCATTACCTATCTGGCCTAATAAGTAAATGAATCTTGTGTAGCCCAGTAGTGTACCACTAGAATTCAGCAAGTTTTTTGCTGCAGTCTTATGGTAACTTTGGGCAACTGATATTCTTCATCCCAGGTCTAGTGTGCTATTCTGCATTATTCAGCTACAACACCCAGTACTGGCCTCAAACAGTGTTAGTACTAGCTTGGAGTTTGGAGCAGTCATATCCTTAGTCTAGAAACTCTCTCTGACTGTCCTCAACCTGTACAGCTCTAATTTGTAGGGCTGTCAAATGATTAAAAAAATGTATTGCCATTAATAACAAGATTTAAAAAAAGTTACAATTAATCACACTCTTAATCACATAGTTCCTCCCAGCTGCCACCACCAAAGACCCCCCCACAAGAGTCAGAATGAAATTCAAACCCTGCAAGCAGGGAAGGGTTAACTTATTTGCCTGGTTGACACTGCTGCTGCTGCTCTCTGGGCTGGGCTCAGCCCAGAGAAGAGCAGCAGCCCAGCGGTGGCAGTGGCGGGGGTTGGGCAGGCAGGTTAAATCTTCCCTGCCTGCTCCTCTAGGACAGACAGTGCAGGCAACTACAAGTAACCTGGGGGGGGCAGAGGTGATGGGGCGGGGAGCCTGATATGAAAAGTAGAGACCTTGAGCACCCTCCATGGAGCGTAGCCTCTGGAAATCCAAGTAGCTGCCAAATGTAGTGTTAGAATACAGTGTTTTTTCCACCAGATAATTATCCCTGGGGAATGACCATCTTTCCCAGCATCCCAGAGCTAGTGTTTAAAGTTTTGTCCATAAAGAAACATTGTTAAAATTAAATGAAAAACACATTTTATGGAATCTACAAATACGTTGTAACCTAAAGAATATTGGATTCTCCCATCCCTTTTTGGAATTTGACCAAAAGGCAATAGCCTCTGCACTGTCTATTACAAAATGTGCCTTAAGAGCTTAATTATCAGAGATGTTCAGCAGCCTTGTTTTAGTATGTCACTTGAAAGACAGCACTTTGTTCCCTATGTCCACCGTGAAGCATTGGCTCAGGAGTGATTTATTAGGGAGAGGAACACATACTGAATCATCAGAGATGCTTCCTGTGCCACTTATCTCCCATCACGTCCTGGTCTAATGTTATCATTGTAAAAAATATCTTGGTGGTATATAACAAAGTGTATTGAAAATCACAGAAGCAGCTACCTTTGATTATAAAGTGAATGCTTACAGCATTCTGCTTAAAAAGATAAAATAACTAAACTTTTTATTATATGCTCGATAACATTTTGTCACTGTACAAAAGATAAATGTCAATGGAAGAATGAGTACCTAGCTCTGCATAAAATGAAATATCTCTTTCTAAGCTGTTATTGACATAATAGAGGTACAAACAACCAAGTAGCAATAATCTCAAATTACTTCTTATGTGTATGCATTCTTAAACATTGAATCAAAACCTATCAAAGGAGCTTAACGTGGAAGTCTTCTATAATGACAATATGACAAGCTCCTCCTCATATACTCTTTCTGTCTTTCAAATTCCTCCCTGTAGCATAGGTTATAATCTAACATTACAGATCTTAAGACAGAAATTGCAACAAGCACAGTGGGTTAAATTTCTAGAATTGTAGAAATGAGGGTGTTATTTGACAGAGTGTGTGCCAACTGCAGTCCTACTGTGTGTGCTAAACTGTATCTCACATATACATACTGATTAAATTTTAACCACTGACTTTCCTGTTATAATAGATTGTCTTTTGTTGGTGTAAGTCATTGCTATGTGGCTTTTCTCCACCAATTAAAATGACAACTGACCTTGTTATAATATTACCTTTTTACAGTGCCCAAAATGAATGGCCTACTGATGATTAGAAGAATTAGAGTATTAAGCCACAGAAGAGTGTAATTATTTAGAGAATGAGAGGTGTAAACATTTACAATATTACTTAGCTTATTTTCCTCCTTACTTTTCCTATTAAAGCTTCTGCACATCAGCAGAACCAGCACCCTAACAAAAATACTTTTGAGAAAAAGAGACCTGGCAGATTTGTTGGGGCCTGGATCCTGTCACTTTTACTTATGTTAAAAAAAATCTCATGGAGTTCAAGCTGACCAGTGAGCTGTATATTGTCAGCTATATATTGTGAGTAGAGACTATATAATCCTATCTCCCTGTGAGTAGATCAGTATGGTACTGTTAGATTATCTAAAGTATTACATGGCTTTCATGGTCTTCACCAAGTTCTGAATGTGTATGTACGATATAAAATATGGGTTCTATTAGTAGATTAGTCTTGTTTTGGTAAAATTGCATGTCTTACAAAATACTTGCTGAAATATCTGTGTATCTCTACACTTCTCTGAGTCCAGGGGAGTCCAGTTTTGCTCTCAGGGGTGCATCCAGAGGAGCCCACATGTGCCTCTTGCCGTGTCTCAAAGCAGTTTGAGATGTGACAAGAGGCAAGCTGGGAACAAAAAAGTTTCCTGCACTACATATTTGTAGCACAGGCTCAAAATGTGATACCTGGATATCCAGATATCGAAAAAACCCTGCAGAATAAAAGTGGGGCACAGCATGGGGCTGTACCCTGAGGCAACTGGAGGCTCAGGTCCTCCAAAGAGATGCTCTGGTAGCCAACCACAGCAATTCTCTGGCTGCTCCTTGCCCCAGTGCTGCAGCACGTGCAGGGCAAGGAGCGGTGCAGGCTGCATTGACCTGGACCCGGGCTGCATCCCCATGTAAGTAGAGACTGGGGATGGAGGAGACTGGAGCCAGGGCTGTGTGGGTGCAGGAGATTGTGGGGGACAAGGACTGTGAGAGTATGCTGCTTGGGAGGGGTGGGTCTCTCACCTCCCTCCACAGGGCCCATAGCTCACCCCCCCCAGCAGCAGTGACTGTTGGGGTGCTGGGATCCCTCCTGGCACAGCCCCCACAAGATGCGGGGCAGCATGCCTCGGCCCTGGCCACCTGGCACTGTCTGTGCTGCGGTTACTTGGGGCCCTGCACCACTCACAGGGACCATGTGTTGTGCCATGGTTCTGCCTGCACAGAACCAGCCTGGCTTGATGGCACATGGGGCCCATGCAGGCAGGACCCAACCCAGCACAACACGAGATCCCCGTGAGCATGGGGCCCTGAGTGACAGTGTGAGTAGTGCAGAGCTGCCTGAAACCATGTGGTGCTGCACTGAGCCGGGCCAGGCCTGTACCATGCAACACAAGCAGCACTGAGTGCCAGTCAGCTGGGACTGAGCAGTACTGCTCCATGCCGCATGGGGGCTGCCAGGAGGGCCCCAAGCACCCTGACAGCTGCTGCTGCTGCTGCAGGGGTGAGCTGTGGGCCCTGTGGGGGGATTGTAGCCCCAGCAGGGGGACTGTGGGCCCTGCAGGGAGGCATGTGGATCCTGTCAAAGGTGGCAGCAGGTCACAGCTAGGCAGCAGCCCCCACTGCCAAACTGCTACAAGGGGTAGAGGGTGCAGGGGCCACTCTAAGTTTAGGCTGCTTCACCAGTCCAGCTGGCACAAGGGGTAGTGTCCCCAGATACCAAGTGGCTGGGCCTCAGAAGCTCCTGAGGGTAAGTAGTCCTGAGCTGCTTGCCAGGGCAGCTTTTTATCCTGCTGGGACCAGTACAGGTGCTGGACCCATGTTCTAGCTCCCCCTGGCTGCAGATCCAGGAGGAGCTGGGCAGGATTATTTTGCCCTAAGAGGCACAACTTGCTCCACACCAAAGTGCATGTCTGGGCATGTGCACTGAGGCAAAAAACCCTGGCTCAAATTTGTGCCGGTCCTATTTGCACTGCTGCAAAAGCATGTGCCTGTATGTGTGGATGTGCCCAGGGAGGGTAAACTGTCTGGGCCCAATTCTGTACTCCATTAGATGCAATGCAGCAGGAAGTTACTGCATGTGTGCTTTTGAAAGCTTATGTATCTCTAATTTAGTTAGCCTATAAGGTACAACTCTATCCTGCCCACTGCACGAGTTAGTCATGAGAGTAGTCATAGTCAGGTGGCACATGGGCAATTGCTGTCTTTAAGAGAGAACTTAAATAATCCCTGTGGTAGCACCTGGTAAACCCTCTGTTTAGAAGATCAGAGGAAATGAAGATAAAGTATTACAAGCAGGTTTCTTTTTTGGCCTGGCAACATTAAAAAGAGCTCTGCTTTTTGAACTGATTGTGAAATGACTTCCTCATAATGGTGGTGTCACTGCTGCTACAAGAGACAAAATGTGTTGTTTACAATAGGAGCTGATGAAAAGACAGAAGGGGAGAGGGGAACAGAGGAGATGCTGAGAAACAATTCAGTCCTTCAGATGACACATTTTTCTGTGTGACATGTCTTTACCATGTTTTCTCTGTATTCTCGACATTAGAATACCTAATGGGCAATTTGTTTAATTGGATGACTGTGCTTAGAATATTTTACTGGGAAACAAAGGGACAACAAGTAAATATGTCTGCTCAGATTTAGGACTGCTGAGAAAAATGGGAGTTTGCAGAGTTTATTAGGCCACTGAAATAACATAGTGGGAAGGTGGGGTCTTATCTCTCTCCCTCTTGTTTGTTTTTGTTTTGGTATCTCAGTGTTAGCAGTGGGTTCACTGCTTTGCGTGAACTTTTTTATCTCAACATAAGACAAGAGAGAGAGAAAATGACAGGCTTTGGCCACTGCGCTCTGGTTAACAGTTAAGTCTGTAGGGACAATTCACTTTACATATGATGGATGTTTAACAATTACTAATCTTAAATTGCAGGGGCACAGCTGGAGAGGGAAGTAGAAGCTGCTCAAGAAGATAAATGATTATGACAATTTATTAAAGATACATGGTTAGTGCTTGATGCAGCTCCCCTCTTTAAAAGTAGTAGTAGTAGATGAGAGGGAGGATGACTTGAATCATTGTAAGGAGAGATTTTTAAAAAAAGGAAATGAATACTAGGATGGTGGAGGGAATGAAAATGGCAGTGACAGACAGTGCTTTTTAGCTTAGAATGGACAATGTAGATAGACATTTTTAAGCTTGGCTGCAGGCATTCAAGTGATAGTGCAGTTTGCAGGTGAGGGGAAAAGTGAAGGAATATTATCGTTTCAAATAGATCTGGCTAATGAGAAAACCAAGCAAAAAAAATCAGTGAGCTCAGAAAAAGTTAAAGATGCTAAAGGAGAATAAAGAATTGAGCCTAATTTTGCTTAGATTTGCACTATAGCAACTGAATGAACTCACTGGTATGTAAGTTGATTTCCAACTTGATTTCCTTCTATGATAAGGTGACAGGCTTTGTGGATGGTGGGGAGAGCAGTGGATGTAATATAACTTGACTTCTGTAATATAGCATGGCACTGTTTCACATGAACAAGCTAAGGAAATACAGACTAGATGAATAGATCCATACATAACTGGATGGATTATCATGCTCAATGAGTAGTCATCAGTGGCTCAATGTGTACCTGGGAAGATGTATCAAGTGGGGTTCCTCAGGGGTCTGTCCTAGGTCTAGTATTGTTCAATATCTTCATTAATGATTTGGGCAATAGGATCGAGTGCATGCTTAGCACATTTTCAGATAACACTGCTTTTGGTGGAGTTGCAGACACTCTGGAGGGTAGGGCTAGGATCTAAAATGACCCGGATATGAGGGCAGTGTGAAGCTTCGGTTGCTGATTCAATTTGGCAGAGATTTGGCCTGATTTGGTGGCCAAATCTCTGAATCTGAATTGAATCAGGAGACCCTTTAATCTCTCCAAATCAGATCACAACCCTCCAAGTCAATTCGGAGAGATTTGATGATTCAGACATAGACACAGGTTTAAATGTTTTTTCTACGTACCTCAAGGTACCAGGCAGCTTGTGAACACTGAGATTCTGGGGCAGATGGAGCATCCCACAGGAGTGCAGCAGGGGGAGTCCCCAGTGCACTCGGCAGCAGACATGGAAGTGGACCAGAAGCACTTCCAGTCCACTTCCGCATCTGCCTTGGAGGACCCTTCCCCTGCCTCCCTGGCTCTTGGTGACTAGTGCCTCCTGGGTCGGGGGGGCACCCGGGGTGCCTCTGCTGCCAATCACCAAGCCGGGGGGATGCAGGGCAGGGGGAGGGGAGTGTCCCCCACGCACTTGGCCACAGACCCAGAAATAGACTGGAAGTATCAAATCTTCAGATTTGGATTCAGCTGAATCGAATTGGGACAGTAATCCGAATCAACGAATCAAATCAGTCCCCTGAATTGGGCCAAATCTGAATCCAAATTGAATACAGCCTGCTTCACACACCCTTGGGCTCTTTAAACTGGTCCCAGTAATAGTCCTTCTCTGGGCTCAGAAACATGAGCTATATTGCCGTGGGTTGTTCTGCTTCCCAGGGCTCAGCCAAAAGCAAAATGATTCAAATGAACATCCCTTCAATCATGTCCCAGCAACACAAGCTTTGAAGCCCCAGGTTAATCTACGCCACAGGGTTCAATTGCAAATATAAAAGAATCCAATATAACCACTCCCAGCATGAGTTAATCCTCATCCTCTAGTCTTCCTTTGAAGAGTCCTTCCTCTCCATGTGAACATTTTCTCCTCTAAGTCGTCGTCGTCGTCGTCCTCGTCCTCGTCCTCGTCCTCGTCCTCGTCCTCGTCGTCGTCGTCGTCCTCCTCCTCCTCCTCACTTCCTCTTCCTGTCCCCTTTTATTTCTGGATCAGCCAGTCAACTTCCCCTCATTTACTTACTGACTGAGACAGCTGCAGCCTCTTAGGCAGGTGGCCTGTTACCAGCTAACTAACTGATCCAGGCTTCCACCCTGCAGCCTGTTACAGGGGATTTGATTAGTCTCCAAAGGGTGATTTTCAAGAAGATGGAGATAAATTTTCTTTGTGGCTGTAGAGAAACAATGGCCTCAGACTGTAGCAGAGAAAGTTTAGGTTGGTGATTATAAAGGCCTTTCCCACTGTGAGGGTGGTTAAGCATTGGGTAAGGCTACCTAAAGAAGCTGTGGAACTTCCAACCCTGGAAATTTTCAAGAGCAGGATGGACAGACACTTAACTGGGATGGTTTAGTCAAGGAAGATCCTCCCTTGAGCATCGTTACACTAAATGACCTCACAGGGTAATTTCCAGCCCTACTTTGTTATGACTCAAAGTGCTGCTTCCCTTACAGGGCTTGATCCTGTACTCTTGAAGGCAAGGGAATTCACTGGTACCAGGACTGAATCACACACAGTATGCGGCAGACACCTATACTTTTAGTTCATTCTTGTTTTATTTTTTTTAACAGAGCAAAACTGAGCCCTTAGTGACTAACAGCTCTGACAGACTGCCTTGTGTTAGCATCTGAAAAGCACTTGAGAAAAAATCAGACAGTAAAACAAGACAGCTTATTTCCTGGACCCCATTGTGGTTTCTTTCAGGCAGATTCATTTGCATATTATCTTGGTATTTCAAAGAAAAATATTCTAAGCACAATCACCCAATTAAACAAATTGCCCATTAGCCATTCCTATGTCATGAAATGAGGCCAAACTCACGAAAGGCATGTCATACAGAGAGATGTGTCATCTGAGAAATTGTTTCCCAGAATTTCTTCCTTTCTCCTCCCTCATTCTTTTCATTGGAGCTAGAGTAGTTATAGACTATAAGCTTGATTTTTTTTTTCTTGAATTGTTGCTGGCCCAGCAGAGAGAGGGCTATAGTAAGCAGTCAGGTGAGGTTTTATGAAATTGCAAGGCTCACGTCACCCATTCTTTCCTAGTGGCAAGTGGTTTAAATAATTAGTGGCATTGAATAGGAAGGAGATACAGCCATGACTCCTAGTGGATTTGCTGATTTAGCTTATTCCTAGCCCACCTCCACGAGCATGGCTCCAGGAGTCCATGTCCTCATGTACAAAAGGGAAAAATGAAAATCAAGTCAAGTTTACTGTAGAGTCTCCTAACACTTCAGAATGAAGTTATTATGGGAACGCTTAGTGAACAGGGCAAGTTTATTGTGGCCTGGCTAGAAAGGAATATTAATTGCAATAAACTATCTATTCCCCTCAGATTTTCATGCAATTATTCAGATGCTAACATGCTGAGGCAGTTTGTCAAAATTAGTATCCTTTGCAGATTTGATTTTGCCCTTTGTTTAGAAAAACAACTAAGAAAGTAAGAATATCTCTGAGAATGATAAAGGCAACAGAACCGGCACCAGATACTACTATTTTTGTACTAACTAATGTGTGTGTGGGAGAGGGGGATGCACTACCCATCTGGCTCTAGAAGAGTTTCTTTATTCAAGTTCCAGCAAATGCAAGCAAAATTTGAATTGTAACTCTGGGTCTATCTGCTCTTCTTTTGACTACTGAGTTTATCATATGCTGTCTGAATTTCCTTAATGTCTTACCTTCCTGGAGGCATCCTCTTCCTCTTCTTCACTGGGAGGTTGGCTTTGTTCACCAGCCTCCATGGCTCAGGTATCCCAGCACTAGTAGTAACAATATGCTAGAAGAGCCATGGTGTGAGGCGATATGGTTGTGGGGTGGAGAGCTCTTGGTAGATGGTAGGAGGGAAGAAGGACTTGCAAGAGGCTTCAAGTAGAAAGGAAGGGTAGCATATAGATAAGCTACTCAGGGAATGGGTGAGGTGAACAATAAAATTATATAAAGTGGTTGCCTACAAAGACCCCTTCCAGTCCTATGTACTGTGATCATAACCCAGTGCTGTATCTGGAAAGAAAGTTAAGGAGTAAATAAGCAATATATCAGTGAAACTAAAGGCTCAGAGCAGCTATTCAACACACTTATTTATTTGTTTAGAAATTTATAGTGTCATCTGTCTCTAAAACAACTAGATGCCATACATCAATAAAAACAATCAATAACAAATCAAGAGAATATAACAGAACCCCTGCTTGTTAACAAGCAAACCCCATTCCTTATTACAAAATTCAATGAAAAGCCTGGCCAAACAAATAACTTATGCTGTGCCTTGATGCTTGCCAAATGCACTATCTGATGGACTGCCAGAGAGAGTAGGACCCTGAAGAACAATGCTTCTACTGAGAATGACCTTTGAACGGACATGGAAGGTTTCCCACCAAGAACCTGCAACCAGAGTGACCTGCCAGGGCAGGATGTTGGGAGTGAGATTATCTCTTAGCTATATGGATCACAGACTAGTGTGAGTGTTTTATCAAGCATAAGCAATACCTTTGCCGGCGTCTGAAAGTGAGTAGAATCGTGGAAGACTGATATTACAGACTTATAAATGTCTGTTGCATCCAAGAGCCTTAGTGAAAGTTTCTGACTCCTCTTGAAGGGTTACTGTAAGTACAGGGCATAGCAGAAACCTAGCCTTGAGATTACCAAGGAATGGATCTCTCTGAGAAGTCTGTGTCATGAAGGAACCACAACACTGAGTTCTCTGGGATAATATATATTTATTTAGACTTATAGCTCATCCCCCTCCTCCCCGCCAAAAAAAAAGTCTTAGGCTGGCTTACAGTTAAAGCCAGAAAAAAAGAAACAAAATAAAATATTTAAATAAGAAGACACAACAAAACAAATTTTCTCAGTATTCCCACTCTCACTCCCCCCATCCAAAAAACAACAACAACAAAACTAACTTCAGATGAAATCCATAGACCCACAGCAGGCTGCAAGCCATTTTAGCAAAGTCTAGAGAAATATTCTGATGTGTGACCAGAGGGAAGGGTTTTAGTATTTTTATTGGATCAACTGTACAGTTGGGAAAGATGTTATGTAAGTTTCAGAGAAGAAGGGAACTTTGTGCCCAAAACTTTGATTAACATCTCTCCCCACTATACAGTTTTGGTCCAATAAAAAGTATAATCTAAAAACCCTTTCTTGTCATACATTTTCAAGACGATAATGACTACCACAACACTCCAGTGCTATTACAGGATGTACGGGATATTCTCCTACATTGTTTTCTTAACTAAACAGTCACAAACTCCTTCAAGACCGTTTCAGGTTGGATGTAAGGAAAAACTTCTTACTGTCTGAGCCCCAAGACCTGGAATAGACTCCCTCCAGGGGTGGTGCAGGCACCTACTCTGGACTCTTTTAAGAAACATTTGGATGTCTATCTTGCTGGGATCCTTTGACCCTAGCTGACTTCCTGCCCCTGGGGTAAGGGCTGGACTCAATGATCCTCTGAGGTCCCTTCAAGCCCTAATGTCTATGAAATCTATTCAACAGCCTATGCCATGCACCATAGAAGGTATGGCCCTCTGTAAAGTACCAATAACCATGTAGCCTGATTCTCTGGTCTTCTAATGTAATAGTTCACAGCATATGCAAAAAAAAGTGGCCAGCAAGTTGAGGGTACAACTCAGATCATCTATCTTGGATCTTGTACTGGGCAGCTGGGAAGAACTGGTGAAGAATGTGAAGGTAACGGTAAACTTGGGAGGAAGTGATCACAGAATTTGTGGTCCTGAAATGAGGAAAGCATGAGGTCAGCAGAACTAGGACACTTTCAAAAAGAACAATTTCAACCAACTCTAGGACATAGTTGGTATGGTGGCATGAGAAGATAGACTGATGGATAAAGGTGCCCAGGATGTTCAGGAACTACTAAAGGCATGGTACTGGAAGCCCAACAATGCGGCTGTACAAGATGCTTCTAGGATGCCTCATGTGAGAAGAAAACATATACACAATGGAAAGATAGGCAGATCACCAAAGCAGCATGCTAGAAAATAGCAAGAACTTTAAAGGACAGAATAAGGAAGGCAAAGGTAAAAAATGAGCTTCAGCTGGTGAGAGAAGGTAATGACAACAAAAAGAGGTTCTGTAAGTATGTTGGCCAGAAAATAAAGACCAAGGGAACTGTGGGTCCACTGTTAAATAGATAGGGTGAACTCCTAAAAGAATATGCAAAGAAGGCAGAGTTGTTCAACAGCTACTTTGTTGAAACTAATCACAAAAAAAATTAGCTACAGATAGCTTATAAGGAATATCTGGACAAGGTAGAGGACAAACTGAGTGATAATAACACAAGAAACAGTCAGAGAATTTTTTATTGGACTGGATGAAGTCAAGCAGGGCCTGGTCAAGCCTTAACTTCACCTCAAAGGTACTGAAGGAACTGGCAGAAGAAATCTTGGAGCCCTTGGCAATAATATTTATGAAGTTGTAGGAGACAGGCAAGATACCAAGGGACTAGAAAAGGGCCAACATTGTGCCCTCTTTAAAAAAGGCAACAAATAGGACCAGGGGAACTACAGACTGTTTAGCCTTACCTCAAAACCCAGGAAGCTACTTGAGCATAATAAAGTCCTTTTGCCAGTATCTGGAGAAGGAAAGGCTTATCATGGGCAGTCAGCATGGATTTACCGGGAACAAATAGTGTCACACTAACTTGAACTCCTTTGACAAAATAACTACTTGGGTGGATGAAGCGCAGTAGATATATTGTATCTGGACTTCAGCAAGACTTTTGACAAAGTCCCACTTGACCTACTCATAAACAAATTGGAGAAATCTGGGCTAAGCAAAACTACTACAAGGAGGATAGACAACTGGCTCAATAGCCACAAGCAGAAAAGTAATTTTATCAGAATGGCAGGAGGTTTTGAGTGGAGTCCCATAGGGGCCTGTCCTGGGCCAAGTGCTGTTCAACATGTTTATTAATGATGCTGGGAGAGAGAACTTCTTGAGCAAATTTGCAGGTGACACAAGACAGGAGGGATTGTAAACATGGTGGAGAAAAGGAATGTAATTCAGAAGATGTTGGTAGGTGGGAGGCTGGGAAGGAGCTAACAAGAGGAAGTTTGGTGTTGAGAAATGCAAAGAGCTACACCCTGGGAAGAATAATTAAAAACACAACTACAAAATGGTTGACAACTGACTGAATGGTAGCACTACAGAGAAGGATCTAGAAGCCTTGGTGGATCACAAACCCTATGCAAGTCTGCAGTGTGATGTGGCTGCACAAAAGCCAATTCAATTTTAGGCTGCAGCAATAGAAGCATTAGGTGTAAGACATGGGAATTGATAATGCCTCCTTACTAAGCACTGGCTCATCTATGGCACCTAGACATGGGCAAAGAAGCTGCCCTGACATGCTGTAATTAATTACAATGTGTTGGAGCGTGGTAATTACCACCCTCCAACAGACTCCAGCATCACAGGGATCAGTGTTTCCACACTGAAAAATGGCAGTGGGGGTACTTTAACTAAAGCTTGTTTGACAACGCTGATACACATGATGCTCTGGGGGAAAGGGGGAGGTACTGATAAAGATTATGCTCCAGGTGCTTTAATTAGAGTGACTCTCTAAGAGCATCTCTAATTAAAGTGCACCCCTTCCCCCCTCCCTCCTGGA
>NW_017728909.1:73436833-73443504 GCF_001723895.1 Crocodylus porosus
CCCCACTCCTGCAGCATGTCTATAAATGCCCCTAGAGTACTATGTGGAGTTTGGCCCTCCACACTATAAAAAGGACACAGAGAGGTTAGGGTCCAGAGGCAGATAAAAAAATGAAACGTAGTTGTGTTCAACTTGCAGAAGAGGCTATTAAGAGGGGACATGACACTAATCACAGAGAGCTGACTCAGTGCCAGGTGAGGTGACATACCAGAGCACTTCTGATGAAGAAGGGCATGGCAGAGTTTTCATATGCTCCAGTGATCTTTAGATACTGTTACAGCCAAGCACAACTTACAGCAGCTGAGACAGTTGCTTGAAGAGAAAAAAGTCCTGGCTGTGAATGTCAAACTGAATAGGCTACTGGGGAAAAGGAAGGGATTTAATGGTAGAGCTGTGCGAAGCTTTGGTCCCTGATTTGACTCGGTGGAGATTTGGCCCAATTCGGTGGCTGAATCTCTGAATCAAATCAGAGGACCCTTTAATCTCTTCAAATCAAATCAGAACCCTCCAAATCGATTTGGAGAGATTCAGAAAGATTCGGCGATTTGGACATAGACACAACTTCAAATGTTTTTTCTAAGTATCTCTAGGTAGCAGGCGGCTCATGAACATTGTGATGCTGGGGTGCATGGAGTGTCCTACAGGAGTGCAGGATGCTCAGCAGCAGACTTGGAAGTGGACCAGAAGCACTTCCAGTCCACATCTGGGTCCACCAGGGAGCACTCAGGGGGCCCCCTACGCCCCACTGCACCCTCCTGGCTAGCAACTGGTGCCTCCTGGGCCTGTGGGGCACCCAGGGTCCCCCTCCAGCCAATTGCCAAGCCAGTAGGATCTGGGAGGCCCCCCAGGTGCTCCCCAGTGGACCCAGAAGTGGACTGGAAGTACTTCTGGTCCAATTCTGGGTTTGCCACCAAGCACGTGAAGGGCCCCCCACACTCCGGTGGGACACTCCATGTACCCCAACATCACATTCACAAGCCATGCTGGTACCTCAAAGTATGTAGGAAAAACATTTAAAGCTGTGTCTCCAAATAAGCATTGAATCTTCAGATTCAGATTTGGCTGAATCGAATTGGGGACAGTGATCTGAATCAACAAATCAAATCACAGTCCCTGATTCAGGCCAAATCTGAATTGAATAGCACTCATTTCGCACACCCCTACTTAATGGCAAAGGCCAGTGGAGGCCTCATTACATTTATGTATGTTGAGTGTCACAGTTTTAGATTTTAAATACCACCAACCTAGACCGTAATGGTCAAGAAATCCATTTCCAAAACCTTTTCTGCTCAACTGCTCTCTAATCCTACTGCTTTCAGAACAGTGGTTACTTCAATGGTTATAAAGAACGTTTTTGGATCTTAAACACAATGTAAAACCCAAGCGTGCAAAGTTTCTGGGTTAGAGTTCTCCCTGTTTATGCAACAGACTGTATTCATAGTTCAGTTCAGATGTGACATATTTTTCCTTTGATACACATGGAAAAGTAACGCCTTATCTTTTTCCAGAAGCTGTAATATGTTTATATATAGCTGTCTCATCTGTGGATATTTTCCCCTATTACTATTCATTGGTTTGTAAGAACTGCTCATCCCTGAACAGAAGTATACATTGTCACGATTGTCTGTAGCTGAGGGAAAATAAATAAACAATGAAGTCCTCCGGTCATATTATAGTATGAACTTTACAATTAGAGTTTAAGTTGTTTAGACGATTGCTCCAAATCAGGAAGTGATGTTTTATATTGACCATAAAAAATGGCATAGAAAATACACAGCAGAAACACCTTGTGGATGTGCTTTTTATTTTAAGGATAATGGGGCACTACAAAGTAAAAGCAACTTCTTAAATATACAACAGCAACAATTATACAATGCCTTTCATCTTCAGGAGATTTTACTAATATTAACTAAGTTAGTGTACTACAGCAACTGAAAGATATATAGCAAAATCAAGTATGGCAGGCAAAATTGGTTGGAACATCTAGTCAACATTTCATTTTTATTCAAAAGTCAGAATGAGTGTTACATGTGATTTTTCTTCCCCTTTCAAAGAAAATAATACAATGAACAATGATAATCTCCTACTTGCCTCTGAACATTTGTACACAAGTTTTGTATGTAGGCATATCCATTTGTGCATACATTTGTGTAAACAGTTCTGTTAATTTCTATCAGTTCCACAAGGCTTATCTACCACTATCCATTTACACTGAGAATTATAGGAACGGCTGAAGAATTAAGAACTACACCACAGAGAAGAAACAAAACAAAAGTGTGGAGTATAAAAGATTTAACTGACATTCTTGGGGGCCATTCTGCAGACCTTTTGTACAAAAAAAGCATCAAAAGACTCAGTGGAACATAAAGTAGCATAACAAGTAATGACTAGTTCCAGGATTAGGTAAATGGTCAGTATTCTGCCTGAGTATGATGTCTTTGTAACGTGTAGTTGAAATTTAAATCTTCTTATCAGCCCTTCTGGAATAAAATGCATGTGCACTAATAAAACTGAGTTCCCTGAAGTTACTTTTGTATGTGGCACGACTGCAAAATTCGGCAATAAAGTCTTCATTTAAACCCAGTGTACAATATTGAGTGATCTCATTTTACTTTGATTACTGGTTACCTTCTTGAAAACAGCACTGCTAAAGCACCCTACTCAAAACAAATTCAGAAAGCCCTTAGTCTTGGGCAAGATGTTTTCCTTATTTAAGCACTTGCTTTAGACTTGATAAAGCATCAGACTGAGATGACATGCAGACAGGACTGTCTAAATGCAAAGCATAAAAGTGTTTCATCATAAACATTAGACATGATCCAGAAAGATTAACTATTTTGCCGAACATTTTCAGATGCCAGATTCAAAGGGGCAGGTATTGTTGTAAATTATAAATAATATTAACTTGGGATCTCAGCCTCTTTTTTATAAATGGAGGGAAAATGGAACATATGCATGTGCCACAACAGAAAAGACTATTACCTTAAAGAAGGACGTGCAGGTTTTTTTTCCATATGGGTCTGCTTTGAGTCTTGATGTTGTGGTGAAGGTTGCTTCTGTAGAGGTTTGTTTGGCAGAGGGATGTTGGGGCCAATGGGTGGTAAAAAGAACTGGCACATTGCACTGGCAATTCGCCCGCCTATATAGTGAAAGGAGGTTACGGTTCTGGGAGCTGATGATGCTTTTTCACTTGAACTAATTAAATGGTTTGCTAGAGCCTTTGCCTCATCCTATTGAATGAAAAGTGAAAAAAAAAAGAATGACATATACCAGAATAAACTTCTTAAACCAAGCCAATGACAAAAATGATCAGAGCTATAATCCATCTGCAGACAGAATTATAAATAAAGCATGTAGTATTTAATTCTGTTTTCCATGGCTCACTTTGATTCACTGCTTCTGCTTGACTCAGTACATGTAAGGGAAAAGTACACCCCTGATTATTTGCTTAAAGTGATAGAACAAAATAATAAAAGTGAAATAATATCTTCATTTTTAATGTTTTGGAAATATGAATAGCATCTCAGTTCTAATAAATAAACAGGGTTTTGATTTGTATGTTTCTCCCCAGTGGTGAAAAGCACAACACATGCTTGTGACGACATTTTGAATAAGTTACCAGTCTTACAAAGAGGTCTTTTATAAAATGTAGAGCCATGGTTTGAAGTATAGCTTCAAGTTGCATATGCAGGTTTGCTTGTCCAACCATCAGAGGATGAAAAAAGGCAGTTTTGTGCACAAATAAAGTAACAGGTTTGAGTATGTGATTTGCAACTCTAAAATGCCCATTCATAATGATTGCTAAAATGGGTTTATATGTGCACATAAAAGCACATGAAAAATTTCAGAGACCAGATTGAAAATTTATTTAAATGGGACATTGATCAAATGTATATTGGCACACAAAAACATAAATTATAGCCTTTTTGATTAAATGTTTGGAATTGTCCCTCAATCCAAGAGGACATTAGCTGTTAAAGAGTTAAATTACAAACTCAGGCTATTTTTTTTTAAATATAAGTTTTCTTTCTTATTTATATGTATATTTTCACAGTACAAACAAACCCACTAGTACCATGTTTCTATTTCTCTTCACTTTGGTGATGATGTCCTTGCCTATTTTTTAATTACTTTTCTTCTCTAAGCGAAAACATCAGATGAAGCACCCATAAGGCATATTATTCTTGGCCAGAATCTGGCTATAGTAATTGAAGCTGCTAGCTTCAAAATCTCATGTAATGTTATAATCAGCCACTCTTTATGTTTACAATATAATTGCTCTTTCTTGAAAGTAAATAGGATGTCATATCCTGTCAATTTTGCTTGAAAATACTAATGACAAACTATTTTCTGAATATTACAAATCTTTATGCAGCCTTTTACCAGTCAGTCAGATTTGATTTTGCTTGCCTATCAATCCTTGTAAGAGTAAACAGATGGAATGGGGAAAGCTTTTTTGTATTTGAATGTCAATCATACTCCTTAACATTACTGGGACTTGCTTTTGGGTAACATGTTTATTAATATCATTATGTAGGTACATTTGATCAGTTAACAAAGTTAGTAACTGTACATCTTGTTCCCACAGTTTGCTGCAGTTTGTAAGCATTTTAATGGCTGTTATAGAAGCTTCTACTAGTGTCACTGTACAGTTACAGATGTGTCAACATTTTCATTATACATCCTAGTTTATGACTCAGCTGTAAGAATACATTTCATGAGGCTCAGCTTATATGGCTCTTCTGCACATCTGATTGTGTGTGTAAAATTTATTAAAAATTATTTTGGCCTTTTTACCATAACAGAGGGGAAAATGTTGCCATGTTGCAATGTTTTTCTCTCAGATGTTTTATGGTAGAGGTGCCAAAGATACAGCCTATGAAGCTGCATCATCCAGGCCACAATGCTGACTGTTGCATGCAGGATATGCTAGCCCTGGATGTGGCCCCATGTGGTGCACAGAGCCACCTAGTGCAGACTGCATATGACATGGCTACATGTTCCACCCACACCAGACTGGCCATGTGTGATGCATGTAGCAGGTGGGGCTGGATCTGGTGCACATACTGCAAGCAGCCCACATGGCCAGTCCAGGGTGAGCTTAGACCAGCCCAAAGGGCTGGGCCCACAGACTGGCCCAACACCCCTCTTCCAGCCTGCAGGGACCAGCCCTGTTTTATGGTATCCTTGTTGCTTCATAAGAGAATCATGAACCTAAAACAAATACAAAGAAAACTACTTTCCCTGGTCAGCAGAGAATTTGTTCTCTGCTATTCTTACCTTAAAATTTTTTTATTTTTATTTTTTCTCAGTCAGGCCCCAACCCAGAAAGGTAAGGCCAGGGTAGTTATGACTTAGGCAGAGAGCATGGGTAGGTCAGGTGGTGGATGTTGAGAAAAATCATTGAAGCAAAAGTTGGGGGTGTAGCTTATGTAAAGGTTCATAAGGGACCTGAAGAAAGATCCACCGGCCAGGGGAAGATAGAGTTCTGGAAGGAAGAAGATGCCCGAAGGTATTGGGGAGACAGTGGGAGATCTGGGGAAGGCTTTGGGATCTCCAGAGAGCCATAGGGAAGTGAGAAACCCCACAATCTGCCCTAGGAAAGAGACCAGGGTATACAAGGGTGGAATATAGATGAGCCAGATGGAAGTGGGGAAAAAAACCACCCAAAAGTAGGCAAGAACTCCCTGGAGAGGAGTGAGAAGATTTGGGCCAGCTCACAACAGGGTTCACTTTTGACAGACAGCAGATACAGGAGTGGGGGAAAGTCCCCCTCCCCACCCCCCGAGAGTAGCATAGGAGGAGAGGGTAGACCTTAGAAGGCAAGGAACTCAACTGACTAAGAGTTCAGCCTACCAAGGTTGGCTAATGTGGAGGGACTACCTGTGGCAGGGCAACTCCCGTGAAATCCCACATGGTGCGCCTTGGGGGAAAGGCAAGCAGAAGGCACCTGAAAAGCTCCACCTCTATGTATCTGAACTGTTGGTGAGCAAGAACAAGAACTTAAGAGGACCAAGACAAAGGACGTGAGATGGACAAGAGTGAAGACCCATCCTGGTGAGTCTTGGTCTTAAGTGGGAAGGTGTGTAGCAGGGCACTAAGGTGCCTGCTCCTCTTAGAGCAGAGATAAGAACCCAGGTGCAGGTTGCCATGACAACTGGTTAATGAAGGAATTGGCCACACCTGCACCTGGTCAGCTGGCCAGAGGAGGCAGGGCCTTTGGCCCATATAAACCCCAGGGCTGGTACCAGGGAGTTAGTCCCTTACCAGTAGGAGCCTCCAGGTGAAGGGAGGGCCCAGAGATGTGGTAGCCAGCAGATATGCTTCTCATAGAACAAAGGGGACACCAGGAGCCCACAAGGTATCCTTGCCTACTAGGCACCAAGCCTCAGAGGGGGAGTTTTACTTTTTTAAAGGAGCAGAGCATGATGTGAGTTCTCTGTTAAGTTACAGCCCAGGGACTCATGGTGGTTGGTGGTTAAGTGTGTGCTGTCTGATAACAACCAGTGGCTTGGGTGAGGCTTGTTGGAGAAGGAGGAGGCCTCATAGTGGCCCACTACAGGGTGGGGACCCCGACGCCAGACAGGGAGCAGTATTTGGGGGGCACAGACCCCAGCGCCAGACAGGGAGCAGTATTTGGGGGGCACAGACCCCAGCGCCAGACAGGGAGC
>NW_017728909.1:73443604-73458770 GCF_001723895.1 Crocodylus porosus
CGCCAGACAGGGAGCAGTATTTGGGGGGCACAGACCCCAGCGCCAGACAGGGAGCAGTATTTGGGGGGCACAGACCCCAGCGCCAGACAGGGAGCAGTATTTGGGGGGCACAGACCCCAGCGCCAGACAGGGCGCAGCACTTGAAACGGGGCTACAGAGAGCCCAACAAGGACAAGGAGCTGAATTAATAAGAGGCCTAGACAAGACAATGCCTGTATCATCTGCGAGACTTGGGGCATGGTAAAGGGATGGTTGGAGCCACGCATATGGCCCATAAGGTTTAGAGACTCAGGAACCATCCACAGTGAAGTGGGATATCAGGGGGTTTAGAAACAAGGTTGATAGGATCTAGCCTGACCACATCCAAAACTAAAGCTCAAGGGCAGCCTCCCTATATTCATCATACCATCAAGACATGGCAGGTGAGTACAAGGGTGCTTGTAGGGCAAGACTGGCATGGTTAAGGACCTGGGGGTAACACAGCCACCCCCCAGGTACCTCACCCTGTTACACATGCCTAACGCATACCAGCAAGATCAGGCCCTCCCCAAAAATGCAGTTGTAGTTACTTTGTTTTTAAAACATAGATAAGGCGCAGGAGCTGGTCATGGTTGTCCCACCACCTGTCTTTTACACAAGAGGCTGCTGGTTAGACTTGTCATTCAAGCAGTAAGAGACCAGGGTTCTGGGCTGTCTTCAGTCTGAGAGAATACCGAACCAGAGCCCTGGGTTCTGGTATCTGCTCCTAGGGCTTTTTATGCATTTTACATTAACCTGTCATTCGATTAAAAATGCTTAAGCGTGTCCTTTGGTGATGACCGAGGTGAGGATCAAGGGTCTTTCTTTTTGTTTTACTTTTTTGTTAGGATTCTTTTGAAATGTAGTATTGTATCTGAAGGAGTTAGACGTGCTTTTTGAGGAGGGGGTGACAGCCAGAGCTGCTCTGTAGGACAGGGGGTATGGGCTGGGTGGGGACATTGGTGGAAGGTGAGGGCATCTTCTGTGGGACTGAAGTGCGGTAGTGGGGTGGGACTTAGGGGAAAGACAGAAAAAGGTTGCATGCATTCAAATACGAGTGGCAGCTGGGAGGCATGGCTGGAGTGATGGGAAGGGTTTGCTTGTGGGTGAGTTTGAACAGGAAGGCAGTGGTTGCGGGGAGTGAAGGAGAGAGTTGGAGTTCTCAGATTTCAGGATCTTGTTTATCAACTCCTATCTCTGGGTTGTTTATTTATTGTAAGCCACTCTGAGCCTTTTGGATAGGGCAGATACAAATCTAATGGATAAAATCAAAATAAAAGAACAGAAACAATCTTGGGAAAAGGAGACTGGAGCCCACAACTCCAGCCCTCCCAACTGAGTGCCCTCATTACCAGGTTTTGGAGCCATGCTCCTCTCTTGCTCTCTGCTTCTGGCCCCATGAACCTCACATTCTTTTTTGCACACTGGCTCAGCTTCCGCAGCTATGATAGTGCTCTCCCATCCAGCAACATAGCCACAAACCTGGCATGTCCTGGGAGGTGGCAGATGTGGGTTGAAATCAGGGGTGCCTCCTGAGTCTTGGGGGGCACATTTTGTGGGCAGGCCTGGGGTGAGCCAAAAGCCCCATATCCACTCCTATACTTATGTGCCATGGATTAGTGTCCCCACCCCTGCAACACACCGCCAGCCCGCACAGCAAAAAAACTGCCCTGTCCTGAGCAATGCCAAGTCAGAGTTCAATCTCAGGGGAGGCATGTGCCCTCCCCTCCCCCCCCCCATGTCTCCCTTACCAATCACCTGTGAAATGTCTCTTAGGGTAGGGAGGATCTCAAATCCAGGACTTATGCTTCATGGGAAAGTGTTGTAGCCACTAGACTATTATATAAAAGTTGGGTGGCTCCACCACTTCTGGCCACATCTTTAAAAATACTGCACCCTGTTTAATTCGTTCAAAGAACATTTGGAGGCACCTCCCTTCAGGAAAAGTCCAGGATTTGGCTCTCAAGTAGATAGAGATGCCTACCTCAGCTACCTAAGCTGTGGAGAGTGGCAGAAATTCAGGTATCCCCTTGTTCCACATTTTTTTTATTGGCTAGTTTGATGCCTCTTCTTGCCCAGCCTGTGGTAAACAGCAGTTTCTCCTCTTGAAGCACAAAGGAAATATGAATGTAAAGCAACACATCCATGAGGCTGTCTTTATGTCAGTCAGAAAAGTTACTCATTCTTATTTTCATTCTATACCCATTACTATAATTTAGTTCAACTACAGGAAATAAATGTAAGAGAAACCTATAAAAGAGGACTATATGACATATGAAGAACATAGCATTTAGCCTTATGGGTCAAAATGAATAAGAATGTAGTAAGAGTTGCGTATATAAATATATAAGCACTGGGTAAGCAAGTGAAAAGGAGGGGGAGAGGAGTGAGAGAGAACATTTTTTAATCTTTCACTTCTCCTAGCAGATGGTAGAAAGTACTTAGACAGGATGACTCTTCCTAGATGTGCCAGCATATGCTGTGGAATTGCCCATACAGAAAAGCCTTGCTCATTGCAAATCTCTCAGGAACTATCACAAACAAAGCACATCCATTAACATTTGCTTATTATGTGAACGTGTGTTTGTGGCAATTTTCTATTTTCCTCTCAGACATTAGGGCCACAATTTAGTCTGTTTGATAGATTTATTGGATTAAGTTCTCAGCATTTAGGACTCTGCTCTTTTCCCTTTTCTTTTTAAAAATGCATGCTTATCTTTTTTTTTTGGACTCCCAGGTCCAATACTCACTCTTGAGTCTTGTTAGCAAGCCCATACCTTTTAACTTATGATACCAATTCTGCTGCCATGAATCTGGAAGCTTGTTATGGGCATGTGGCATGCCCAAACCTATAACCAAGGAACCCTATGGGGCCAAATTTTTCATAGTTTGCACCAATCAATCAACCACTGATGTCAGTAATAAAACATTGCTGAGGTACAAATAAGTCACATATACCATGCCTCTATGTATGGTGTTGTACAGAGGTACCCCAGACAACTTTGGTACCAGAAGAATTATACCTATATCAGCACAGTATTTCACCCAGTGTAATTAGCCCTAGTGAGAAATGGGATTTTAGGTACAGAACAACACTGCACTAAGTCAGCTCTATTCCTTCTCATACCTGAGTTAGCTTGGATTAGTATTAGGGATACTTTGTGATGATTACAGCCAGGGACTGCCTCATACCTGCTGCCCTTTTTTGTTCAACAGTAATTCTCAGTATATTACTGACCACACAAAAAAAGCCATGGTCAATTTAGAGAGATGGCAGGGAACATTTGCACTTTCTGGAATAACTAATTCAGAGATGTATAATGTACACTTTTGTGAGCCCAAGCTCACTACATCAGATGCTGTGAAAGGCCAGGAACAAAGCAGTGTATAGAATGGAGTTTCTGTTTTCCTGGGACAAGGACAACAGAATTCCTTTGGTTGTCACCTACAGCCCCAGCTTCAACACCTTTGGAGACATCAGTAATGACCTCCAACCCCTCCCGGAAAAGGAAAACTGTCTCAAGGTAGCCGTGAGGGGCAAACTTGGTTTGCAGACAGCCCCCAAACCTCAAACAGCATCTCTGAAGCAATGGGCTACTTAACTGCTATTCTCACTGAGAAACCAGACATTGCAACAGACCTAGATGGCAGATGTGTCCCTTCATCAATACAGACCACATCATCTCTGGACCAAATAATGCAGATTATAATATCAGAGGTTCATTCACTTGCAACTCTACCAATGTCATATATGCCATCACCTACTTATCATGTCCATCTGCTGTCTATGTTGGGCACATGGGGTGATCCTTATGTGTAAGAATGAACAAACACCGATCTGACATCAGTTCCAGAAAGATATACAATTCCAACATAACACTTTATCTTCTCTGGATACTCCATGGCTGACTTGGGGTAACAGCTCTTAGACAACAAAATGTTTAAAACAGTCTTTAACACAAAACTGTGGAACAAGAAATCATCCACAAATCATCTAAACTGTGGTAAGTATGATCTAAAGAAAACTATGGATTCTTATCTCATTACCTGGATTAATTTTTGTGACCACTGGGCACATCTAAACATACAAATTATGCAGGAGTAAGCTTTCCCAAGCACGCCTCTACACATGCAGGGACACAGGAGCAGATTTGCTGTTCCTAGCAGCAGACTGTTCATATTTCCTGTGGCCCTACACTGGGCCTCTTCAGCAGCCAGGGGGAGCTCTAGGCTCCCTCTGGGTTCTAGCCCAGGGGCTGGCAGGGGGCAAGGGGCCAGGAGATATCTGTCTCCTGGCAGGGTCTGGGACATTGCTCCCTGCCTGCTGCTAGGTTGGACTCTGCCACCAGAGCCTAGTTGAGGACAGTGTCCCCCTGCCTCAGGATAAGAGATAAGGATCTCCCAGCTGGGGCCCACTACTGTGGGGTGGGGCTGGGAGCTCCCTGCTGCATGGTCCCTGGTGGTGGAGCCCACCCTAGCACAGGCAGCTCCCGAGGGGAAGCAATCTCTCACCCCCACTGCCTGGCAGACCAGGAGCATATTTGCACCAGTGTGACGTCCACACGTGTGCTACTGTGTAGTAAGTAATCAAGCAAATTAAGATTAGAGCAAGTTACTGAACAGTATGTGTCTGCTGTGTAGATGGTGAGGCTTAGTGTGTAATAATTAGCTCTAACCTCAAGTAAAGCATTTCATGTAAACATGCCCTCTTCATTCCTATAGGTTTACTGCTTGTTTGCCTCTACCAGCACTGTTTGGCTCTCCCCTCTCTTTCTTCCCTCTCCAATTTCTCCTTATTTTCCCTGTCTTTTGTATTCAAATCACTTTTTCCATTTTATACACTGTTCTGTGCATGTCCTTTCACAGCAACTGATGAAATGAGCTGAAGTTTACAGAAGCTTACACTATACATTTCTGATTTAGTTAGTCGAGAAAGTGCAACTATACCCTGCCTTCTGCCTGACTCCAGACTAACACAGCTAACTACCTGGAGAGATCATACCCACTTATTAAGGGAAACTAGTGAGATCATAAGAGTAAACCCATCTTAACAAAAGATAGGTTTATAATGGTGACACATCATCTCAGGAGGAAAATAAGGATGACAGCTCTATGCATTTCTGCCAAGGTCACCCACAGCCAGATGGCAAGCTGCACATTTCCTCCAGTATGGAGGTAGGATTCCTTCTACACTGCCATCCCCAGCTGTCCTACATGGATTAAAGGTGAAAAAAAGAATTTAGTAACATTGCTAACATATAACATTCTCCTAAGACATTCCTGTCCTGGTATATAAACTATACCACAGTCTTTGCACTAAATCTAGCTCTCAGTGTGGATTCTGTCTGGTGCTTTGTGGTTCTAGCTGCTGCTGTGAGACCTTGGATAGTTTCCATTGGCTTTGCTATTTCATTGATCCCTTTGCCACTTATTTGAAGAGCTACTCATGTGAATAAATCCTCATCAGTGGAAGTAAAAGATACACACCCTAGCAAGTAATTGGATGAAGTAGGCTGTAGCCTTCAAAAGCTCATGCCTTTCTGAATGAGTTAGCTTATAAGCTGCCACCCTACTCTGCAAGTAAGAAAGTAAAATGGAGCCCTTGGAGTCAACCCTACAGCAGGTAGGCTCTTCACTTATGAGTCAATTCTTCTTGGTCTTCGGGTGGCCCAGGCAGGGTGGAGAGGGGGAGACTACAATATTACTAAACAGTGTATTTGTTAGGTTGCTGTGTATATGATAGAAAGAAATGAGAATTATCAACTAGAAGGGAGAATGAAAAAGGGGTGGCATAATAAGATGGGGCAGCATTTTTTTTCAGAGAAAAAAACGGTTTCATTAATCAAAGTAGCTCAGGATATGATCATGGCTTAATATCTACACCATCTAATTACTTGGGGTAACTGAATCTCATTGCCTACGGTCTTTCCGAGCTCTAAAAATATACATAGCAGCTCTCAGTCTTTTGCATATGGTTGCAGTGGTCAGACCACTGAAAAGTTACATTGCTTTTTGCTGAGGTGTCAGACAAAGACGTACATTTCCACATGCTGGGAGGAAATAATCCATTAAAATATTGTAAACACCCATGCTGAGTGCAAGTTCATGAACGCTCAGGAGGTGCTTTCTGTGCATTGAGTTAAGCAGCTGTATTTTCAGCTCTTTCACCTTTCATGGACTGATTCAATTGCTTTTGCCTCTCTAACCAATTTCAGTATTTTGCCAGCTTGAACATCAGGGATCTTACAAAGAAAAAAACCCCCTTTTTAGTAGTGTACTTAAGTGCAGAAGTTGTTATATAGGCATGTGGATTGAGATGTTTTTCCCTCTGGAATTTTGTGAGGACATTGCATGGAAATCCCATACCTTCATGCAGATACCATGCAAGGGAAGTGGGGTGGTAGTACCGGGGCAGATCCAGGAGAGGTGCACTGGTGCAGTTGTACCACATGATTCCTGGTCCACCCAAAGTTTGAAACCAACAGTCTGAAAGTGGCAATGGCAATGGCATTTCTAGTAAGGCAGTGCTGAGGGAGTCAATTGACTTCATGGTTCATTGCAATCTACCTAATCCCTTTTTTAAATTCTTCATTCCACAGGTGTTAACTACCCCTCTCCTTTTTAATGGTTTTGGTGTTTTACCAATAAATCTATTCTTTGTTCTGCAATTCTGCTGTCTTTTGGCTGTTCCTAGTAATTAATCTCCTATTTCACAGCGCTGTAGATTGTTTTTAACTCATTCCAAGTTGCATTTGTTTTTGCTTCAATCTCAAATTGAATAGTACAGCCCTAGGCCCCTAACATATAAATAAAGCTTCTAGCTTATTTTTAACTGGAGAAAAAATGTGTTGTTTTATATGTGATGATGCACCTCACCATCTGCACCCCTCTGCCCTTTTCAAAATTCTAGATCCACGTGTTTGGTGATAGGTATTTTGCTGCACATGGGGGGCACTTGTGAGGCCTACTCCAAGATGGGGATATACCTAGATTATCACTAGGGATTTGTAGGAGACCTATACTCCCCACATACAGGAGGTCTTTAACTTTGCATTGTCTCTGTAGACTTAGTATTTCCTTGGTTCCCTTGCATGATTGCTCTCTTTGAGTTGGGCTGCTCTGGTCCCTCTCCCATGGGTTTGAATCTTAATTGTTAATGGACTCAGAACAATAAGAATGAGCATTTTGATGTACATGTTCCTCTGCCTCAGTGCTTCTACTCAAACCCAGTCTTTGTTCCAGCCCTGTGTGTGTGCTGGATCATGCAGAGAGGTTCAGGCAAGTCTGAAAAAAGTGGGAGATGGACACATCTGAGTCCCCCTGCCTTGTGATAATAAATAAATGATACAAGCTTCAGGACCTGGGTACATGACACATTTATACCAGTTTAATAACCCAGAGTACATAAAAAAGGAGTTGTCAGATAACATAAACACTTATACTGGTGTAACTGCCTTGAATCTAGGGTGAAGTCAGTCCAGAAAAAATCTGTAGTTAAATTACCCTTTTTTAAGGTACACTAATTTAGGTGTTGTCTACCTGTTTCCAATCTATGGTAGCCAGGGCTGGATTAACACATAGGCAAGCTAGGCACATGCCTAGGGCCCTGAGCTGTGGGGAACCCCACGCTTTTCCTCCACAGTGGTGGCCCCCCCCAAGTGGGTGGCTAGTGGGCCATGGACTGCCCTACCTCAGAGACAGCACCCGGTTTAATTCAACTCTTCCCTGAGCCCACCCGTGTGTGTGTGTGAATTTATAGAGAGAGAGAGAGTAGGAGTCCACAGGTTTGCTTGCTCTAGGGCCCTCTAAAAGGTGAATCTAGCCCAGATGGTAGTCATTTATGATTAATAATTGCACTAACAGCAAGCAGCTATTATTAGATGACTGCTCCTATGGCTGCTCCACATCTTTGTGTAATCTATGTCAGGGTATAAAATCAGTGTAAACTACAGCTGTGTGGGTGCATCACATGAGATATTTACTGCAGAACTGTCTAATTAGCTCCTCAGTAAATGTCTCCACGTCTATACATACATCCCTGTTAGGTCACACAAAACTTATAACTCTGGAGCAGGCTAATACTTGTAAATACTAGCCTACTCTGGAGTTTTTTTGAGCAGAATACTGCTCATGTAGATACTGCCCAGATGGCTGGGGCATGAAGGTACTTCAGTGTAAGGGCTGCCTGCCAACTAGCCCCACATTGAAGCACTCTCATGCCCCGCCAGCCCCTCCTCAGCACACTGAGCCCAGTCAGAGCAGCTTCTGAGCAGCCCTAGGCTTCTGCCAACTGGGGCTGCTCTGACCAGGCTCAATATATTGTGCATCAATAAACTCCAGATCAATAAACCCTGGAGTTTTTTCTCCTGGGTGCACATCAAATGATGTGCCTGGGAACAAAACACTCTGGAGCAATAAGCTCCGGAGGTTATTTGTGTGCATTAATTGCACATGTAGGCACACCTGGGGGTTTGGGGGGCATGACAGTGGCAGGAGTGCAGTGGCGGTGATGGGAGTGCAACAGCGGTAAGGGGGAGCTCCCACAGACACTACTGGTGCTGTCCGGGGTGGGGGAGAGGGGGTGGCGAGCCCAGGGGTCAGCAACCAACTGCAGGTGGCGTTGCCTGCCGGTGAGGATTGCTGACTACCTGCAGATGCCACTGACAGTGTTGGGCGGGGTGGGGGGGAGGAGGGGAAGTGGCAAGTGGCTACTGCCCACAGGTGCTGCTAGAAGTGTCAGTGGCACCTTTTTGTAGGGAGTGCACCACCACACTCGGGGTGCACATGTACCCACATGCACCCCCTACACATTTCCCCTGCTAATATTGTAGCTTTGGATACAAAATATTGTCAGGATCATTAATACTTTGGCTACAGTAACAAGAAAACTCCGTAAATTATATGATATTGTTGACAAACGAGACTCAACTGCCAGATGGACATATCAACTTAGTTTCATTTGTATCATAGCTACCCCATCCAAAGTTTGTTATACTATCTATTTTGGCATCTATTAATTCAAAAGAAAAGAGAGGAAAATGGAAATTAAAGGGTGCCTGTACTCAAGCATGGAGGCTGCTTTGACCAGCTGTAATTACAGTACATTGGAGCAGACTTCGTTAATCGAGTCTGGTGGAGTGTGGTATTTACTGCACTCCAGCAGCCTCCCATGTCTCATGTCTCAGCATCCCCATGCTTTAAAATGGCAGCAGGGGTGCTTGAGCTAAATCTTGTCAATGAGCTTTAGTTCAAGTGCCCCCTGCCTCCATTTTAAATCATGGAGACACTGATATACAAAATGCAGTGGCACTTTAATTAAAGCAGCTCTAGGAGTCACTCTAATTAAAGCACTGGTCCCCCACCCCTGGAGCACGTGTAATAGTGCCCAAAGCAATCTGGAAAGAAACAAAACAAAATTCAAGATAGACAAACCAGTTGGTTTTTTTAAAGGTTTGAAAGACAAACCAGATTGGTGTGCAACACAATGCATTGGATAAGAACTGGGATAGCTCTGTTTTGGTTATTTTGAGAGCAATGAATAGGGATGAGAATTCCTTAACAAACCTTTTGGAAATCCAAAATCTTGTATCTGGTTTGCAAGTTGAAAGAAAATTGAGAGAATTTTTATTTTGAATCAGAACTGATACCATTCAGTTATGGGAAGTTGTAAACTGTTTCCTTCCCCTTTCTTCTCCTACTTCTCTTCAGTGTCATTTGAATGATTTGAACTGACCTATTTAGAGGCATGTATGGTTACTCTCCTGATAAGCCTGCAGAATTTGCAGTTCTCATGGTGTAGAACTGTATGGCAAATGTGCACCTGCCACATTTTAAAAAGTCATTCCATTTTCCCTCTTGGAAACAATATAAGTACTTTAAAGCTGCTACTATAATCTTTTTAAGGACATGGAGGTTATAAGTCTAAGAAAATACATTTCTAATGGATTCCAATCAGCTGCTTTTTTTAGCAACTTTAATTTTTTCATTATTTTGCAATAACCTTTAAAAAAGCATCATGCAAATCTGTCTCACTGAAAAGGTATCATTTTATATCTGCATGTATGGTGTTTGGGGAATTGTTTCCCCTTTCAAAGCTCATCATAGAAATCTCATTGTAATTCCTGGTGCAGATAGAAAATATTTTTCCTAGAGAAACTATCTTTTGCCCATAGGGACGTTGTATTTAATCTACTGTAAGCAAGAACATTCCCTCTTGACTTCAATGGGAGATGAATCTGCTTTACACTATGTCTGAAATTACATCCATAAAAGATTGTATTATCCATCTCCAGGCAAAGATTAAGTTATATATGTCTGCCTAATGCCAGTTGGAAGGAAATCTTCCATACACTTGCATGTAGATTCTTCAAACCAAACATTCTTGTGCAGAATGGGAACAGTCCTCATATGGAAGGATCCTGGACTCTGCACTAAACACTAGCTACTGTTATTTCACCAAATGCATTAAAACTGCAAATATCAATAGCCTATGTGTCCCTGGGTTTGTCTTCACAAGATATTTACTGTGGAGCTACCTAATTAGCTCAGCAGTAAACATCTCAATCTGTGCCCTTTTTAGGGTTCAGTAAACTCCACAATGGGGTAGTACTTGTAAATACAAGTACTATCCTGTCGAGGAGTTTTTTTTAGTACACAGCAACATACATGTAGATGCTGATGGGGCTGGCTGGGGCATGAGGGTGCTTCAGTGCAGGGGCTGCCTGCCTACTGGCTAGCATCACACTGGAGCACTTTTCTGCCCCAGCCAGCCCCTCCACAGCATGTTGAACCAGGTTGAAGCAGACCCAAGCTGGCAGGCTGTCCCCCCAAACTTCCTACCAGTCAGGACTACTCCAGCCTGGCTCAATGTGTTGCAGTACCAGGCACACATATAAATGCAGTGCCCAGGAGCAATAAACTCTGGCACAATATGCACCAGAGTTTACTGCTTCAAATGAATTGCAGGTGTACACGCCCCTGCATATTTTCTTCCTGAGCAGTTGAATGAGGTGACTGAAGTTATAACAAAGATTTTTGCCACTTTCATTGTCACCTTCAGCAACAAGGGTACAAATGCAGCACTGCAGACTAGAGAAAGACTTCATACTAATTGGCTGGGCAAAGAATATAATGAAGAACTGGATTTTCACAATATTTCTGTCACCTGTGATTGCGACTATGAACCGTAAACAGTGCAGCACCATTTAAGATGTCAACAAATTGAGATGAGTGCTCCACAAGTATGTGCTAGTGTAACAAGAAGGCCATATCATATGCAAACAGGTAACAAAGAATGATGTGAGGGCTTGGAAGACAACTCCTTTCATACCTGCATGCGACAAGGCAGAATATAGCCCTTCATTCTGCTGGGCAAAGGCAAATATTCAAAAATATCTAGTGACTATTAGACAAATCCTTCTGTGTTTCCTAAGCTATCAAAGTGCTGAATTCTTTCTCTCCCAAGCCTATTTCCATCTCAGTTAAATAAATCAGACATTCCTGTCTAATTTCTTAAAATAATAGGAATGGGTAGAGAATTGAATACATAATTTAACTTTTCTGCTGGCACTGCTTTTGGCAAATTTATCTTCTTTATCCATCTTATGTGGAAGTCATTTCAGTTCTGAAATTCTGTTTTTGTTTTCTGAAGAATGGAGTCAAATTCAAAGAACTCATGCCCTTTAAAGCATGCTCAAAAATAATTGCCAGATATTTTATCACCTTCTGGAGACAATGTGGTTGTTTAGATCAATGGCATACATTGTTTTTCTATTTATGTTATGCCCTGAGATAAAGTGAAATATGTCTGATGCTTCAAGAAGTTCCAGAATTAAAGAATTTATCTGCTTTAATTCCTATACTATATGGAAATAGTAACAACATATAGAGGAGAGTTTTGTACATTGTCTAAGGAATTAGAGGACTTCATAGGATCATGTGTTGACTCATGATTGCTACTTTCAAAGAGTACAATGGGCAAGGTTGCCAACTGTAAATTAACAGGAAGTCCATGAAAAAAAAACAGCCTAAAATGCCTGTCTGTGAAGTCCATAAAGAAAAAGTGAGATGTCTGTAAAAAACTAAAAAACAGTGATCACCTTTCACAATCCATCATGGGAATGAAGCTAGATTCAGCTGTGCATGGTGTAGAGAGAGAGCAGAGCTGCACCACCTGGTGTCTAAGCAGGAGCACTGCTTGGCATCCTGCAGTGAACTATCAGAGCTTTCTGGCCTGCTGGAGCTCTGTAGTTCCTTCTCCTTTCCTGCCATAGCCAAATGTTGCCACTGCATGTCCCAGATATTAGCTGCTTGTAATGACTGCTCAGTGCTCACCTTGAAGGTATGCAGAGCGGTGCATTTCCAGGTCACACACAGGGAGGGAGGCATTGTGGGAAGGATGGAGCTGTGGGGCTAGGAGGAGGGGGAGAGGGGGCAGGTGCCAGGGAGGAGAGAGCAGGGCTGGCAGGAATCTGGTTGCAGAGTGGGCTGGGGAGGGGGGAGCAGCATGACATGGGATCCAGTCAGGGGTGTCAGGGTGTTGGGTGAGTAGGGGACCCCCAGGCAGGAACAACATGGTGTAATATCATTGCTTTAGTCAAGCAGGGTTGCCAACCCCAAAATTTTTTTTTTAGCTGAGAATCTGCAAACCTTTTACTGACAACTAATTTTTTTCCCCCCTGGTGTTGGTGTTAAACTCCTAAATTTGAACCAAGACCTTCTAACTGCCATCTAGGGCCTAGCAGAATGTTGCATTACATTATGTAAAACAGATATTAGTAAAACCATGTGTCAGTAAAAAGGATTGGTTGTTAGTAAAATTTGCAGATTCTCAGTTAAAAAAAAAAAAATTCTTGGGTCGGCAACCCTGAGGATGGGTAAAGTAAACAATAAAGTTCTATAATATATCCCTGTTTGATACCCCTTAAATGGTAAATATAGTACAAGAACTTGTGTCTGATGAATACAGGGAGAACAGTTCAACTTAAAAAAGGGTTAAGAGTCTATGTAGCTTTACTGAATGCAAGTCTTTGTAATGTATGCATATCTAAACTAAAATGTTGTATGTGAAACTTAATTCAGTAGGATCGACTGCTTTTACAGCATCAAACAAATATTTTGCTGTTCCTTGTCTCACCAAAGTAAATAAATAAGTCCTGCCTCATCTAGGTAGATAATGCTGTAAGAAACCCTTACGTGTGCTAGCAATTACGTTTTTTGGGGGGGGAAATGTAGGTTGCATTTAATACCAATTTGAGAGAGGAACCTGAACAATAAAAATTGCTCACCCTCTCACAGACAAGAAGATCATGTTTTATGCTACCATTCTTCAGATCATCTGACATGGTTCCATATTTTTTATCTATCTTCATCTGAGCTCTTCTCTTTAATATATTACCAGGGTTTTTTTCCCCACTGTTTACAATTTGAGTTTGCTGGGACATAAATTTTGCTGAAATATGTTGTTTCGCTGGAGCAGAAACATATCAGCTTCTACTAAACTCTACTAGGTGAGGAGAGGTTAGAAAGACTCTTTTTTTTTACCCATGGGTGGTTCAGGCACTAGTCTGGGATGTGAGACACCCAGGGCCAAGTCCCCACTTTGCCAGATTTTGAGTATCTGAGATGAAAACATCTCTGAGTTCCCCACAGTCTACGGCTGTACCATATCCATCCAACTACATACACACACAGACCTATGATATAATTCAGGTTTTGTAAAAACATCAGAAGGTTTTGTCTAAATTTCAATTAAGAACAATAAAAAAAATTAAAACCACAAAGGTTGTTGCAAAATAACGTTGATGTCTTCCTGTTGTGTCTCTCTACCATGTTCTTTGAGAAGTTCAAAATTACAAAAATATTTATTTTCACCATACCCATTCTTCAGTTAGAGCCTAATCTCCAGAAGAAAGGACTATTTTGTCATTAAAGTATTTGATTGGGACTCAAGGGTATGATGAACAGAACCAAAGAAATTAATAAGCAATAAATATCTGCTTCTTGGAGGCATTTGGAACTTTTGTCTAATATGAAGCTTGTATTTTTGTAACCCGCAAATATAATTTGTAACTGTTTGTGGAACTGACTAGGCCTCGAAGACAAAGCTATAGCTGTGAAATTACCTGACCTAATAGTTCTTTCTCGCTCAGAATTTAGCCTTGATGATGATAAAAACTGGATTCAACTGCCTAACTTGTCCTTTCTTGAAATGTACTGGATAGCTCAAAAAAGCATAGTCAGAGAGTTTTGAAAGGGCTGGATTTAGGCAGGGTAATGTTAATTTCAAACCTGAAGATGCTGTGTTGCAATTTGTTTATTGGATAAACCCAAGCTTGGGCAGTAACTTATTATAATAATTTCTAACACCTTTTAACCCCATAGGATAACACCTATAAAGCAATATTATGAATGGCTACATAACTAAAAAATTAGCATAATTAGAATATAAAAAAACACACACATCATAGTAACCCTCGGGAAGGACAGAACAGAAGGTTCATTGCTGTCCCATACCCCCACGGATCTCTCTTACTCCCTGTGAGAGCGAGGACCAGATCCTGACTGAGGGGCTTCCACTGGCATCCATTGGGTAGCCCAGTTCAGAGACATCTGACTTTGCTGATTCGACTTGACATGCATCTTCTAACCGAGGGACTATCGATAAGTTACTAACCAAGTGGGAACTCTTGGTTAATTTATCTGTTTTATTATCACTGTCAATTTTAATCTGTATTGTTATGTTGTCTGCTTATTAGCTTAACCTTTTTATTAACTATTATATATGCAAACTATATCTTTCGTTATCATAAGTAAAATTCGTTCCTTTTTGTAAGTAAAACTTGTCATTTCTTTCCTTTCCAACATCACCTTCTCGACCCTGAACCAAAAAGCCCAGTGGCTAATAAAGTTGCAGTGCTCAGTCAGTCTGCAACTAAATTGATATACTCACAGCGCCCAGCTGGCCTGTGACAAAGGGTCTGGGTTCAATTTTGGGTTCTTTCGCAAATTTTCAGTGGGATTGCAAGTAAAACACATGTGTGTGTGTGAGCAGATTCTTTTTGGTATTGGGTGGTGGAACCGGAGTGTGCTCCATCCACTCCATGCATTGACCTGGTATTGCAGTGCTTCCAGGACCGGTGCAAAAAAA
>NW_017728909.1:73458936-73469896 GCF_001723895.1 Crocodylus porosus
ATGTCCTCCATAGGAGGTCTATATTGAGCAGATTCTTTTTGGTATTGGGTGGTGGAACCGGAGCGTGCTCCATCCACTCCATGCATTGACCTGGTATTGCAGTGCTTCCAGGACCGGTGCAAAAAAACAGGAAAAAAAAAAAAAAAGTCTTTCCTTTCTGCAAGTTCTGGTGTTTCTAGGCAATATTGTAATGCATCTGATAAACAATCCTGTGCCACTGACTTCAGTGGAACCTTTAGAACTGTTCCAGGTGAGGTATATGGCACCTTAGAAAACACCTTGTGTTATTTAGTATTTTTTTCTATTTAAGTTATTATATAGAAGTTATAGAAGTAATATAGAAGTTATCATAGCAGCTTGGGTTGTTTTGTTTTCTTTTGTTTTAACTTCTATCTGTCCACCAACCATCATCAATGTTGGCAAAAAATCAACCACTGTTAACAGTTAACTGCTTGCCAATGCAACAGAAGGAGAAGTCAGTATCTGGGTGTTATTTTAATAGGATAGTAGTATATTAAAAATTCAACTAAAATGTTAGTTGGTATTCTTTGCCACATCACAACAATTTAAAATAGGTCATTTTTCACTTAAAAGGAAACTGTTTTGAGCCTATTTTAAATATAAAATGTTTATCTTTTTATAAGTATGACATGAAGCAGAGAACACCAGCATTACTAGACAGTGGCCTTTCTAGCCATGGAGCAGAGGTTATTTCTATAATTGGAAGCATCCTCATTTTTCACTCTAAAAATAAGTATTCAAATTATATTACAGTAATCTGTCTGCACTAGTAATAATCTGTTTGGTTACCAAATTTTATACATACCTCAGCTACTGTTACAGCTGTTAGGATTCTGTCATCCTTTATACTGTTCTTTTGTTTCTGTAAAGCTTTCCACATTGTATTCCTTAATTCTTCTCGGCTCACATCCCCACTGAGTTCACTGCACATCATAACTAGATTGTGAACCAAACCATATCGAATAACCCAGAATAGATCTTCACCTGCAAATAATTACATTTTAGTGTGTGCCACATGTAACAATTTTGCTATCAGATTAATGTATTTTAGGAAGAGACAAAGAAACAGAAACCCTTTATTAAATGCAGAGTTATAATAATACCCATAAAGTAAGCTTTAGGTTTTTGGTGGGGAGAGTTGCAGAGAATTTGGCTTAGTGAATTTAGACATTGTAGAGTGGATACTTACTTGTGTAACAGGAGAATCAAATCCTTTAGCAGATGGATTTTGTTGGCATGTGATACTATAAATGAGTTTGTGGGGGGAAACGGTGTATTTGTGTGAGGGAGGTGAGGGAGAGGAAGAAAGGCTCAAAGGGAGCTTAGATGATGCTTTTGCCTGTTGTTAATGGAAATAAGTGTAAAACTCAGTATCCCAGGCTTGCAGAATAATTTGATCTCAAATGATCTTAGCAAACTGTCATTCAGTTCTCACAGAAAATACAGCAGTTCCCATTTCAATTCAAAAGAGAAAGGGGAAGACTTCAGATAACAGACGAGCTTTAATGAGTCAAAAAAACAAACAAGTTAAGTTAGTAGTCATCCTTAAACATTTCTTCTGTCTTAGGCCCCATGTATGTTACACTTAAGGCATGATTAACCAGTTCATATGCCTTAACTGGTCACACAGCCACATGTTCAATTAATGGCATGATAAAAAGAGGAATAAGTTACCAAGTTATTCCACAAAAGATGTGTAATAACTTTGTATCTGTTTCCTATCACTGCCATTAATTGAACATGTGGTCAGTTGAGGGGTGAATGGAGTTCTCCCTCCCCACCTCTTCCCATGACTCAGAGATCTCAGCTGCTGTGGTCTCCCAGTCGCAAGGGTGTGTGAAGCCTCCCTCTACAGTTGGGAGATCACAGCAACTGCAGCCTTCCTGTTGCAGGGACCCCTGGGGCTCCCCTGAGGCTGAGAGCCTGGTCAGTTGATCCAGGCTTGCACCCAGGGGTGGTTCAGGGGGAGCCCAGGATCAGGTTCCTCCTGCACTAGCAATAGAGAGCAATGGGATCTAATGCACAGTCCACACAGTTGTGCCTCCTGCCATGTTCTTGTGCCATGGCAGGAGGTGCAATTGCATGGATCATGCATTAGAGCCCATCATGCCATTACCTGCATGTGTAGAGGGGCCCTCACACAACACAGTATTTCTAATGTCCCCAATACTCTCTTGTACTTAATATATGTAATACTACAAAATATTGAAGTATTTGTCCTGAAAGATGCTAAGTCCTGAAAGCTGTCAAACAATTTTAATTTCCACTGAGGTCAACAAGATTCAGCATACTTAGTAACTTATAGAAGGTGCTTAGAACTTGCTGGATCAGGAACTAAGAGTTTTTAATAGAGGCCACTGTGTATTCATATTGCACTTAAGGAAAAGGGAACTGGATTACTTTTAAGGCATCTTCCTAAAAAAAAAAAAAATCAGAATGATAAATATTTAATAAGAGATTTACTTGCCTGTGTTTGAATTTAGATTAATTTAGCGTGAGTTTTGGAATAAATCCAAAATTCTGCAGGCTGTGTTTCACAAGGATAAAATATGCATACCTTAAGGAGATCAGCATAAGTATCATTCTTCATTTTTTGCACACTGGTCCAGCAAAACATTTAGATTTACCGTACAAAATATAAATCTACAAGAATCAACCCATCTACATAAATAATATTATGCCATCATTCTGACTAGCTTCAGCAAACATTATTTCCATTTTTAAGTTAATCATTGTAGTTGTGAGCAGTACTGTCGTTCATATATATTTGTGGTCAAGCAGAATGTCCAAAAGCAAACCAGGAGCTGTTTTTCAGTTTGAAGATTGCTAGTTGCTAGGAGAGAGTGCTGTAACCCAACTGGTTGCCACTGTGGGGAACGCTAACTTGAAGGATAGTCTCAGAGGTTTTAAAACTAGCAGGAAAGGCAGAAACCAAATTCATAAGATCCCAAATAACTCATACCAGCATGGATAACTTCATACCTGGTCATACCTCTAACGCATTGAGGTATGACTAGTGGACTTGGAGACATAGGGCACATCTACACAAGATGCTTTACTGGGCAGGAGGGCAAATTACTGCACAGTAAGTGTCTGTGTCTACACACCACATGCCACCTCATGGGGCTGCAGCTGGTCCGAGGGGGAGACTGTGGACCTCATCACACTGTGGGGCAAGGCCAAGGTTCTCACCAAGTTTGTGAGGAGTGAGCACTCCAATGTGCATATCTATGATGGCCTGTCAGGCCTCATGCAGGTGTGAGGGCATGACAGGTTGGTGCACCAGTGTTGCATAAAGGTCAAGGCCTTGTGGGCACAGTGGGTCACTGCCCCTGACCACAACTGCCAGTCAGGGGCTGCCCGCAAGTCCATGCCCTTTATGGAGCAGCTGAATGATACCTTCGCACCTCAGCATCCCAAATTGAGCCATGCTGGGTACTCCAGCACGGGTGACCTGCCCAAGCCTCTGCTGCAGCCTGGCACCCTCAGTGATGTGTCACTGCAGGAGGGCCCCTAAGCCCCTCATCCCACCAAGCGCCCCACCCACAGCCTCCTCCAGCATCTCTGGGAGCCCTGGCCAGTGCCTGCCCTGTTAACTCTGTGTGCTCAGCCCTGCCCCCTAGGCCAGGCTGGGAGCAGCTCCAGCTCCTCCCTGGGCAGCCAGATGCCACACCGCTGCACATCAGGAAACCACTGGGAGTCTCACAGCCTTGCCACCAGTGGACACTGATTTGGGATGTCAGGCATGCCTGCAATGGCCACCTGTTAAGCCCTGCACTGGGAGGAAGGCTCTCTCTGTCCCTGCTCAGGCCCTTAACCCTGTCCTCCCCTCTCCACCTGGTCCAACTGTACCCCCCTAGGGCCTCCTCCTATCCCTCACCACAGCATGCCGGGAGGCGGGAGAAGTGTAAAACTTTTTTGAGCAGCCTGTGCCATGACCAGTTGGTGGACATGAGCCTCTCACATGCTGAAGAATTCATCAATTCTGGTGGCAATGTCTTTAGCTGCAGGGGTCAGGAACGTGTAATGCAGCCACAGTTAGCCTCCAGGCAGTGACAGAGGTTGCAGGGCAGGGTGGGCTTGCCCTTCACACTGTTAAAGCTCAGAGACCCATGCCAGGTTTGCAGGGCTTCATGGTAGCTCAGGTGACTGGCTGGCTTGCAGGAGAAAGGTAGAAGGGGAGGGGAGTGGCTCTGGAGACATAGCAGCAGGTGCTGCCAGGAGCCAGGCTTGTTCTGGCCTGGGAACAGGGTAGGAGAGGAATGGGGGAGAGGAGGTTCCAGCAGCTGCCTGTGCCAGGGCCTGCCTGCCTGACTTACCATGGTCTGTGGGCACCCATGCATGCATGCCCCCTGGTCTGAGGCTGGGCACTGCACAGCATCCCTGGTACATAGCATCTTATCTCAGAAATGTTTCAAACTCTCACAAACATGTCACAAACAACAACTTTCTCCTGGCTCCATAGGCCCTGCAGCTGCATACAAGGGAGAGGCACCTGTTGGAAGCCAGGATGTGCTGGGGTCCTGCAGATGCATCAGCTCTGGCAGCGCAGAATGCAGGACTGGACCCAGTTCCTAGACCACCATGGCTGAGGAGCATCTGGAGGACTCGCAGACTTGGTGGGTGGAGGACACTGCCTACAAGGATGCCAGGGACCACCGCAAGGAGGCAAGGGACTAGGTAGACCAGAAGCTTCAGGTCCAGGAGCCTCTCCTGGAAAAGTGGCAAGTGGAGGTCCTGGAGCAGCAGGTGTCCCCTGGCAGCTGCCTGCCACCCAGTAATAGACCCCCCCACCACGGGCCTGGGCTGAGGTGCAGCAGTGTCTCCACTGCCTAGGAGCCCCTGCCCTGTCCGCTTCCCTGGGTTCCCTGCCACCCAGCCCCCACACCTGGGCCCAGCCCCACTGCTTGCCCTGGATCCATGTGGCTGCAGGGCAGGAGCTACCTGCAGTGGGGCCAGGACTGTGTGCAGGCCCTGCTGGCCCAGTCTGCAGGAGGGGGAGATGGGTGCACCAGCAGAGTAGTGCCCCCTACCCACTGACCTCATTGGGGGAGTGGCCAAGGGCTGTGGTGCTTGGCTTCTGTTTCCAGGCTCTGCCCCCTGGGCACCCCCCCCACAGGTCCCCCACCTCTGGGAGGGCACACACACAGCATACACTGTAAATAGTCTGCAAGAGGGTATTTTATTGGTAGTGGTTGGGGTGGGTGGTGGAGGGACTCTGTGGGCAGTTGGGGAGGGGGAGGGGCTCATGCAGAGGAGGGGTGAGGGAGGGGTTCTGTTGTTGGGGAGGGAGGATAGGGTCTGTGTTTGTGGAGGAGAATAAACTGCTTTTCTGAGAACTGTCCATTGTGAGCATGGTGCTGGGGGTGCACGGTGGGGTGGGGGTCCACGGGCAGTTGTCCAGGTGGGCTCTAGCAGGGAGTACAGGAGAAGTTAATCAGCCAGCAGCTCTTGTACCCAGTACCCTGGCCCCCACTTACCCAGGGCCTCAGTGGGAAGGACCTGCTGCTGTTACTGCCAATGCAACTGGCACTTCTGGTGCCTGGCATCCTCTGCCTGCTGTGCCTCCTCCACCCAGGTCTCACAGAAGAGTTCCCCCTGGGCCTCATAGATGTTATGCAGCATGCAAATTGGGATGATGACCCAAGGGATGTTGGTCTTGGTAACCTCAAGGTGGGCAGTGAGGGTGCACCAGCATCCTTTTAGGTGCCAAAAGGTGCACCCCATGAGCTTGTGGGTCTGGCCCAGGCACCAGTTGAAGAGTGCCTGGTGAGTATCCAGCTGGTCAATGTGTCCAGCTGGCTATATGAGCCAGGGGAGGAGCAGGTAGGCAGTGTCCCCAGTGAGAAATGGTGGGACCACCACTGCACTCAGCTGGAAGTCTAGCACCCCTAGCATGAAGTGCCTGCTCTCCACTTGGACTGGCAAAGAGGAGTTGCAGAAGATGTGGGCATCATGGGCACTGCTCGCCTAGCTGGTGCTCACATTGGTGAGGGTGCCACAGTGGTCCACAACAACCTGGAGCACAATGGAGTGGAAGCCCCGCCAGCTGTAGTAGGGGTGGTTGCCAAGGGACAGGCAGGTGACAGGGATGTGGGTCTCTTCCAGGGACCCAGTGCTGTGGGGGAAGCCCAGCACATGGAACCCTGCTACCACTGCTAGGGGGTTGTGCACACAAAGCGTGGTGTGCCCCAGCTCATCCTGGATGGTGCTGCACATCTCCAGAATGGCCTCCTCAGCAGTCACTTTGCCCAGGCTGAAGAGGTGGCTGATGTAGTGGAGGCTGGCAGGAGTGGTCAGCTTGATCAGGGCAATGACTAGTTGGGTGTCCATGGGGAGGGGCTACCATATGGTGGTGTTCTGCCACTCCATGTGTGAAGCTCCTGGAAAGTGGCCTGGGTCATCCAAAAGGACTTGAGCAACTGCTTGTCATTCTAGGTTATCCGGATGATGTTTAGCTGCCAGTCCTGGCTGGATGTCTGGGCCTACAGGCAGCTGGGCTTGAGACCCAGAACAGGATGGACCGTGCTGGCAGTGGCATCCAGGAGCATGTTGTTGGTGTCCCTGCTGGGGTCCAGGTGGCAGCACGAGGCCTGGGTGATAGTAGCACAGTGGCAGGAGATCTAGGTTGCCACAGGGAGCCAGGCTGGTTGGCCTTGCCACATAGCAGGGCCACCAGGGCCGAGACTGTCCTGGGCCAGACAGTGGTTCCCATGGTAGGCCCACAGGGCCAGCACAGTGGCCATCAGGAGCCCAAGGTGATGGACGTCACTGCCAGGACTTGGGGTTGGAGTAGCCATGGTGCAGTGGGTAGAGGCCGTGGTGACAGAACTACTGCATGCAGCCACTGCGCTCTGCATGCTGCTCTGGGCCAAGAAATCAGGTGGCCTGGGATCAGCATATGGGACTGCCTTTTAAACATGGCAGCTGGAGCTTCTGGTGGCAGCAGGAAGCTAGTGCAGGGCCCTAGGGCATGGGAGCAGACTGCTGTCATGAGCAGCAAATCTGCTCCTGTGCCACTGTACATGTAGATGCCTGCTCAAGGTGGGTTTACTCTAGATTTATTAACTCTAGGGTAAACCCATCCCATAGCAAATGTGCATGTAGCCACACCCACAAAAATCTATTCTGTCTGATTTCCTTAACTCCAGTAGGGAGCTAACTAGTTATACTGAAGAACCTGAAGCCAAGGACATTTAGTAGTCTTGTAAAAGAAAGTATTCAGTAAATCTGTTCTTTCAGCCATGAATTATAAAGTGAAGGTACAAATGACTGAAAGCAAACACAGGATATATGTAGAAACAAATATCTGGTGTGACTGATAATCATGTGGAAGGATCACAAACAAACACAAGAAGATTAATTAGGTAAGAACTAAAGAGGTTATACAGTTCAAGAATGAATAAGTGAGACACACAATCCAACTCTATTTTTAGAGAGCATTTCATACAAACTATATTGCCAGATGCTTTATAATTTAAATAAGACTATGTAATATGAAAAATAATAAATGAGAGCAGTGAGTGACAGAAAGTAAGATGTTTAGGAAAAAGAAGTGATATGAGCATTTGGAAAAGATTTTCAAACAGAGAGCTTAGTGATAAGCATAAAGATTTTTTCATATGGCAGGAAGGCTCTCACACCCACAGTGTCAGACTGCATGAAGAAACAGAGATGAGGTCAAGTACAAGATTGAAAGGAGGAGAATATCAGAGAATCAAAAGGAAAATGGTCTATAAAGGAGCTGAATGAGCTCCACAGAAGTTTTAAAGTACATAGAAGGAAATTTTAAACTACATCCTGAAATGAACAGGCGCCAATAGACTGACTGAACAGTTCTTTCCACTGGTAAAGAGCTACTCTACAGCTATAGGTATTGGATCTGATCCAACAGCAGATCTTACAAAGTGGCTATAAAAAGGAGGGTAGGTAGTGAGCTCAGATTGTCAAAGGGACAGAGTAGAGTATTTTGAATGTTTAACTGTGAATTAACATACCTTTCAGTAAGTTTATATTTATTTAAATGTCCAATTATTTATTTTTATTATTTTGCTAACTATAAGTGAGTTTTCTCTGGGAATTTACATTAACATAAACCAGAAATGCATAAAGGGTACCTATACCCACACATACAGTAGTTCTACTTGAAGAGTATTTTCAGTTCAGAAAGATTCTGCAGGGAACATTTGAACATGTTAGCTATAGAAATATATACTGCTGCAGACATCAGAGGTGGTAAAATAATAGACATTTTTTTTCAATAACTATAATATTAATTTAATAGCATCTGTTGAATAATGAATTACCTGATTGGTATATATGCAGCAATAGAGTTTTAATGTGATGTTGGGTACGTAGGATTCAAGTTTAACCATTGCTTGTTACAGCAATGTAGGAAGAGAGGGCATGATCCTCTCCTTGCCCTCCAAATGGTTTGGAAAATAGAAGGTCTTGACTATAAACTTCTGGAGGCTGGTGTGTGTGCTACCATAGTAGTAATTAACAGCGAATACAATGGTTTGATAAAATGAAAATATTTGGACATCATCTTGGATTCTCTATCAACATGCCTCACTTTCATAAAAGATGATGAAAAGTGTTGCACACAAGCCCTTTTTCTTTATATGCTTGAAATCTTTGTTCAGTGAGAAACAATATATTATAAGGACAATACGAGAGCCATCAATCTGAATGCAGTTTGCTTTAAAATTGCAAGATAAATTACAAATCATAAAAGCATCCAGCCAACTAGATTCTAGCAAGTCGCAATTCCTTTTTAAAAGCTATTGATGATTTAACAAGTGAGTCACATGGCTCATCTCATGTTGATTTAAACTCTGCTACAGTCTCCCCAAAGAAGAATATTTGTGAGGAGAACCTATTGCACCCAAATGCCATGTAGTTAACAAAAACAAAAAAATCCCCCCAAAAAACAACCCAACCAAATATCTGTTTATAAAGACAGATGGCAATATGTTAGGATTGTCATAAAAAGTGGACTGCAATCTAATAATCATGTCTAGACATTTTGCTGAGAAACCTGACTGTTATAAAACTACTCATCCAGGTCCCCTGCAGCAACACAAGGCAGTCTTCTGTTCTGCTTTGGGTGACCTGGTGGCAGCTATCAAAAAATGTTGCTTTAAATATATGAAAGGAAATATGCCCCTGACAGCTCAGCAAGTGAATATTCTGGCAAAAATGTAAAAAGCCTCGGCGACAAAAGTCCTTAACGACAAGAAGAAAGAAAGTGAGAAAGAAAAACCATTAGGTATACAGGGAACTTGAAAAGGATGTTCTGAGTTTTCTGGTTTTTCCTTTTTTGCCAGAGTTTCAGTTCATTGCTAATTTAGCATACATGGAAAACAAAAATGTAAAAGGTGATTCAGAAACAACCATATCACTCAAATGCAATTAAAACACAAAAGTCAAGACACTTATTTATCAAGTAAATCTTTAATAAGTAATATTCTTCCATCTACTGCCTTTTCTGGCAATGAAAAAGGTTGAACTGTTACCAACTAAGTTGCAAATATTGCTTCCTTCTTCTAATGTAGGATGAAACAGATAACATGGCAATAGACTATCTCCGTCTTTATGGAAGGCAGCTGTACTGTCTTCAGCAGGAGCTAACTTTATGCTTGTTGTCACTTAAAACATTATACTGATGTTTGTATTTGAACATTACAGGGGAAAATAAATATAGAATATAGAAAAGTATATATGGTATGATAAATATAGAATGATAGAAAAGTAGGGCTAGAAGTGATCTGAGAAGGTCATGTAGTCCAGCCCCCTGCTCAGGGCAGGGTCATCCTTGACTAATTCATTCCGGTCAAGTCTCTGTCTAAACTACTTTTTAAAATTTCCAGGGATGGAGCTTCCATAGCCTCTCTAGATAACCTGTTCCAAAGCTTAAAAAGCTTCCTAATCTCCAACCTAAATTTTGCTGTAGTTTGACACTATTTCTGTTTCTTAAAGTGAGAGGCCTAAAATTGGACACAGTACTCCAAGTGAAGCCTCTCCAGTGCTGAATAGAGCAGAAAAATTCCCCACCCCCCCTTGATTTAGAATCATAGAAAATTAGGGTTGGAAAGGACCTCAGGAGGTCATCTAGTCAGGCGTTGTCAATGGGCAGTACTTGGGAAGGCCCTAGCAGTATGCGCAGGTGGCACCCACCACCCTGCATCACCGCCTCCCAGGAGCAGGGCCAGAGGGAGGCAGAGGGCAGTGGCATCCCTCTGCGGGCTGCACAGGTACCACCCGACCGGCCAGACATGGGACTGGGGAGTGGGAAACTAACACACAGCGGCTACTGCCATCACCCACCACCCCATGCTGTCACCATTCCACATCCAGCCATGCACCACCCCCTCCTCCCCACTCCACGTCTGGCCACTGGGGATAAACTTTTTAAAAAACGTTGAAAACCCCATATCTAGTCCAACACCCTGCTCAAAGCAGGACCATCCCCATCTAGAACATCCCAGCCAAGGCTTTATCTACCTAGATCTTTAAAGCCTCCAAGGATGGAGATTTCACCACCTCTCCGGGTAACCTGTTCCAGTGCTTTACTACCCTCCTAGTAAAAAAGGGTTTCCTAATATCTAACCTCAACTTCCATTGCTGCAACATGAGACCACTGATTCTTGTTCTGTCACAACAACACCAGTCTAGCTCCATCCTCTTTGGAACCACCTTTCATGTAGTTGAAGGCTGCTATTAAATCCCTTCTCACTCTTCTCTTCTCCAGACTAAATTAGCCCAGTTCCCACAACCTCTCCTCAGAAGTCATGTTCCCCTGTCCTCTAATAGACTCTCTCCAATTTGTCCACATCTGTTCTGTAATGGGGGGCCCAAAACTGGACACAGTACTTCAGATGTGGCCTCACCAGTTCCAAATAGAGGGGAAGAATCACTTCCCTCAGTCTGCTGGCAA
>NW_017728909.1:73469996-73479995 GCF_001723895.1 Crocodylus porosus
TGTGCTATTAGCCTTCTTCACAACAAGGGCACACTGTTGGCTCATATTCAGCTTATTGCCCACTGTAACCTCCAGGTCTTTTTCTACAGATCAGCTACTTAGCCATTTGGTTCCCAGCCTGATTTGCAAGAGACAATCCTGTTAATAGAACCCAGTATGACAAATATGCTGTTATTTTTATCATTATTATTATTATTTTGCAACAAGAACATGCTGTTGCCTTATATTGGCTTATGGTCCACTGTAACCCCCAGGTCCTTTTCTGCAACATTGCAGCCTAACCAATCATTCCAAAGTCTGAAAATTTCTTCTTTTTTGGTTAGAAATGAAGTTCACCTCCATTGAACTCCTCCAGGGAAGAAGCCTACCTAATCTGCACATCACAGAGCAACCCTCTCACAACAGGACTCTGAGAAGCCCAAGGGAAAAACTTCCACCTTCTATCTCCCCTGTGCAAAATGAAGTTTCTTTTCTACCTGAGAGAACTTTTACAATCTTTGAATTCTCTTCAGCCTGATGAAGGGTGTTTGGACCCAAAAGCTTGCAAAGAAAGAAAATGTTTTTTCTATTATTTAGTTGGACTAATCAAAGATATCACCTCAATTCCAAGAGTTTTGTTTTTCTGTATTTCTTAGACTAACATGGCTACAACATATTACTAAAATCAAACTATATCATATCCACTGCTGTCCCCACATCCACAGAGCCAGTCAACTTATAGAAGGAAATCAAGTTGGTCAGGCATGACTTGTTCTTGGTGAATCCATGCTAACTGTTCTTGATCACATTACTTAGATATCGATTATTTGATGGCCCGCTCCATGATCTTTCCAAGTATTAAACTCAGACTGTAGTCTTCTAGATCCTTCTTCCCTTTCTTAAAGGTGGGCACTATATTTGCCCTTTTCCAGTCATCTGGGACCTCACCCTATCTCCCCAAGTTCTTAAGGATGATAATCAGTGGTTCTGAAACTAACTTCAGTCAATTCCTTTAGTATTCTGGGGTGCATCTAGCTTCTCTAATTAATCCCCTATCTATTCTTCTGGTACTCTAGGCTGCCTGCCATCTTCCCTATCTTTGCTGCCAACTGCACTCGTCATCTGATAGCAGACTTTATTCATGATGGCTGAAGTAAAAAAGACATTATATACTTCAGCCTTCTTCACATCATTCATAACTAGATTGCCTTATACATTCAGAAGGGATCTACCCTTTCCTTGATCTTCCTCTTCATTCTAACATACTTGTAGAATCCCTGCCTATTGCCTTTTACACCCCTTTCCAGTTGCATTTCAAACTGCACCTTGGTCTTCCTCATTTTCTTCCTCCAGGCCCAGGCAATATTCATAAACTTTTCCCTAGTAGTATAGTCAACTGTCCATATTTTATAGACTTCATTTTTGAATTTCAACTCATTGAGAAGATTGCTATATAGCTAGGGTAGTATCCTGTTGCACTTTCTGTTCTTTCGTTGCACTGGGATAGCTTTCTCCTGTGCCCTTAAAAGAGTCTCCTTAAAGTGCATCCAACTCTCCTGCACTTCTTTTCTCCTCTGATTTTATTCCCAGGGGATCCCAGCCACCAGTTCCCTGAGTTTTACTCTCCTTTTCTGAAGTCCATTGTCTTTATTCTAATGCTCTACTCTTTTCCTTCCCTTAGGATCTTGAATACTATCCTTTCATGGTCACTGTTATCCAGGTTACTTTCCACCTTCATATTCTCAGCCAATTCCTCCCTGTCTCTGAGCAGCAAGTCAAATGTGCATTAGGGAAAAAAACAGAAATACAGCTGGCACCTTATTTTCAGGATTTTTCAAGCGATATAGTTCTTGACCCGAATTCAGCAACTTACTCATTATGTGACCTTAAGTATACCACGCAGGACAAAATTTTCACCTGTAAAGAGGGTGTACAGTCCACTGAAACTCTCAAAATAGAGCATTTAAAATTAAAAATTTTAAATAAAATTATTTAGGCACCTAAATAGAAACTCAGTTTTAGGCACAAAATTTTAAAAATCTTGGCTCTCACTTAAATTGTCAAAAGGCCTGCAATCTCCATTTTCCCCTGCAGAGATAACTATATATTACATCATGAAATTAACCTCATGTGTTGTGTATTTCATGGATTAAATATTGTGCTTTTTGTTATATTCCACTGTAATCCCCTCTCATTTTTGTCCCTTTGTCTATTTTAGGACATAAACCCTTGACAAAAGGATTTTGCCTTCACACATTTTTAAAGCATTTAAAAGAGGGCTGATACTGTATAAATATATACTGATAGCAATGATTAATAGTTTTGGCAAATGTTTGAACTGAGACAGACAGCAGAGTGCAATTTTATAGGCAATGAATCTAAGTGCTACAAGATCAAGATTCGTGTCTTCCTAGACATGACATCATTCCTGAAAGAAAAAGAGAGCCACAGAGATTTTAAGAGGCAAGTGTATTTCATGGAAGATTACAGACTTATTAATGTATTTCCTAACTCTACAAAGTTCTCCTGAAATTGCCCGTTTCCAAAAAATAAGTATTTTTTTTGCCTATTTTGAATTCTTAGTGGGCTCAGAATGCGTAGTCAAGTAATAGGATTGTTCTACTTGTTTTTTTCTTATTTTTAATTTGGTTGGCCTATGTTTCTTCATTTGATGACTTATGAAAGAAGACAACTTGGCTCAGAGGTCTAGTTAAGTAGCCTCAAATTTGTCACTTCTATATACCTGTATGTATTCATGCACCTAAAAGTATTCATAGGACACACCCATACCCACCCAAACAAAATATGTACAGCTGGACTGATTAAGAAAATACTTCTATCCATAAGTGTTAACAGCTCTTATCACTCAATCTTCTGGAAGACCCCAACACAGCACATCTAATGACAAGAGCAGAATGGGTTCTATAAAAGTTTAAAAAAAAAAAAAAAAAAGGACTAACAATTGAAGCAAAGCTTGCTGGCTTTGTTCTCTGTTGTGTACAGTCTGAGAGTTGAAGTTGAGCCTAAGCATTCTTTAACAGCTCATGAATATCGATTCATGAGCTAAGCTATGAGAACCTAGCCATTGCAAACAGTGTGAGAGAGGACATGGTAAATCCACTTTCACTGTAATGGCAATGGATTTTCTCAGCTGGAGGGGCATATTAGTTAAGAGATTTTTTTTGTACTGATACCTGTTGCTTACAAATACAGGGCAAAGAACTATTTGGACTTTATTCAGATGTCTTCTGTATCTCCAGAAAGCTTCAGCTTTGATGGAGTTATTGACTGTTCTGTTCTTCTATACAGAGCATTTTTTTAAATGTCTATTTTACTTCAGATGGTGTGTAGGAATGACTCCGGAACAAGGTACTTGATAGAGGTTTGCTTTACTCAGTGCCTCAATTCCAGCCACATCTCACTTGCACAGCATTTGTAAAGTAAATGATTACTCTTCCCTTTTATGGTGAGATGTTAGGTAACCTCTAATCTTCTTCTGTTATTACATGGGGGTCATCAAATGAAAAAAGTTAAGAACCACTGCCACAGACATTTGTAATGCCTTGGATATCTGTGTTCATTGAGATTAGTGTAGTTGCCCTTCTGTGGGATAACTTCCACAAAGTCAAATAGGTATGTAGGACTATTGAAGGTCTTTGTAGTGTCCTGAAAGATATATTTGGCCATAGCAACCTGGAAAATAGTGAAGATGCATGGGCCAGAATTCCCTTATTCACATACAAATGGAAGTAGGTGGAGCATTAGCATGTCATGGAGACAACTGTTTCAAATGTATTTTTGTTTATTTGTATGACATTGCAGTGTTTTGGACTTGTCTTTTCCCTGTATTGCTTCCTACAGATCTTTCTTCTGTGATGATGGCACATAGCAGTATGTTTTCAAGATTTTGCCTAGTGAACAAATGACAACTGAAGCAGGGACACCATCACATCATAAGACACCTTTCCCCTCACTTAAGTTATTCAGCTGGTGGGCCCCTTAACCTGGGAACCCCCACTCCCTTTGACAAGCAGAAGCCCTGGGTCCCTTTCTGTGCCCCAGAGTGAATTGTCCCCTCCCATCAAGGGCTTCCCCTCAGCTGCCCATAGCATGGAGGGGCCCTCCCCTGCTGTGAGAATCCCCTTCCCAGCTGACTCATGACTCCTGCAAGCTTGAAGAGGTTGGACTCTTCTCGTCCAGTGGTGTGTCTTGGGGGGGGCGAGGCATCCCTTCTCTCTGTGGGAAGGCCCAAGCTGCCTTGTGTGGCTCTCCCAATCCGTCAGCCTGCTCTCCACCCCTTGCACCACCCTGTGCATTGAAGAGGCACCTGCCCCATACAGGTAGGGGTGGGAGCCTGAGCTGCCTAGGGCAGCTCTTGGTGTCCCATCTGCTCTACAGCCTGTGCACTGCTCTGTGGACTGATGGCCCTGCTACTGCCTCATGCAGGGTTGGAGACCCATGCTGCCTTGTGTAGCTGCTGTGGTCTCATCAGGTCCCAAGCCTTCCATGCACTATTCTGTGCACCGGGCTCTCCAGCCCCTGTGCACCAGTCACTGCACTGAATGGGGCTAGGCTCCTGCCTCACGCAGGGTTGGAGAGTCAAGCTGCCTCATGCAGCTGCTGAGGTCACATCCGCTCCCAGATCCTCTGTGCACTGACCTGTGCATCATCGCCACGGCTCCCTCCATGGCAGGGCAGGGCAGGGACACAGTTTCTTGCTGCTCCCCATTCGGTGATGTTGTCTTCAGGGTGCTTCTGGGGCAGCTGTTCCACCCCACTGGTCAGCTTAACCAGCTCTTCTCAAACCTTCTTCATCACACCTCATCAAAGCCACTCGTGTGCTGGGCATGCTGCCTTTTTATTCCTTCAGCAGGCTCCACCTCTGGATTAGGAGCAAGCCAATAAGAAAGCCTGAGGGGTTTGCTCCCCCTTAGGTCCTCCTCTTTACCTCGCCCTTATGTCAGGGTTGGGCAAGCCTCTCTCCTTCCCTTTCCTGATTGGTGGGGAAAGGAAATGCCCCCACCAATTGCTCTAAGCCTTCCAACTCAAGCCAGCAAGACAGGCTGCTGCTACCAGCAAGCCTGCCAGACATTTAAAAATTGAACATGTATACATTATATACACATGTAATTCCCAAAATGCAATTTCTCTTGGAGAAACACCAATCCCTTTTATAGTATGTCCAAACTGCAATGTTTTCAGTTAATGTCTTCCAGCATTTTCATGGTTAAAAATAAAAGTTAGATCTTATTTTAATGTGCTCATTGCTCTACATAGGCTTCTTTTGTGGGTACAAAATGGGAAATATATAATTCTGGAAAGGTTTTACTATTTTACCTTTGAACAATCAATGTGATATTCTCTCTGGTCTTCTATTCTTTGCCTTGCTTATGATTTTCTCCTTTCAAGAATCCCTGTAAAAAAATCCTGGTGTAAATGCAAAGGACAGGTTCTTGAAGATAGAGTTTAATAAGTGATCCACAAGAGCTTTGTAATTGTTGTTGTGATTGAAAAGAAGGTGATGATGGATGGGAGACCTGTCATTTTGAGTTATTGTGTGAGTTACTGAAGGATTTTCAAATCCAGATAATGTTGCTCCATGCCAGCTCAAGAAAAATGTGAAATCTGAGTTTACAACAAAGTGGTAAGGCAGGTATTGTGTCAAATGTTGGGAATTCTGATAGGCCACTGTAGCAGGGCACTAGGGTGCCTGCTACTGGTAGCAGTAATTGGCTCAGCTGCCACTCACCAGGGCAGCACAGGTGTGGGTTGCTAAGATAACCAGTTGGGTCAGCTGACCAGAAGGGGGCAGGGCCTGGCCTTCATAAACAGCAAGGCCGAGGCCAGAGTCAGTTCCTCTCTGGCAGCCTAAGAAGCGGGAGCTCTGCTGGAGCAAGCAGGGCAGGCATAGTAAGGAAGCCGGATGGCTTGAGCAGTGATGGCATGATGATACGGGGTGGAGAGGACCCTGGCAGGGATATGGACGAAGGATAGCCAGGTTGGCTTAGGATTTATGTTATAGCCGAGGGGCTTTGCGTTCTCTGTTTTGGTCGTGATATAAGACCAGAGGACCGGGCAAGGCTGAGGCTGCCTGAGCCCAATTGTGAGAAGCCCAGTGGGCATAAGACCCAAAAAAGGGGTCTGGGGCCAGGTAAGACCAAGGCCACCTGAGCCCTGATTTTGCGGGGAGCGCGAGGCACCGGCCCCAGTGTGGGCGGGGAGCACGAGGCACAGGCCCCCGGTTGGGGGCAAGAGCACAAGCAAGGCCCCAGTGCGGGCGGGGAGTGTGAGGCACAGGCCCCGGTCGGCGATGAGAGTGCAAGGAGCATGAGGCACAGGCCCCAGTTGGGGGCGAGAGCGCAAGCAACGCCCCGGCGCAGGCAACGGCATTAGAGAGAGGCCCCAGCGCAGGTGACAGTATAAGAGAGAGGCCCCGGTGCGGGCGATACTATAGAGGCAGGCCCGTGTGAAGACAGACCCCAGTGAGGGCTGCGAGGCCCGCGGGGAGAGGCAGGGCTCCAGTGCAGCGCAACGGTACAGAGGCAAGGCCCCGGGGCGGGCGAGAGCCGCGGGAAACAGGCCCCAGTGCGAGCAAGAGCCGCAAGGTGAGACAGGCGGGCACAGAGATGAGTCTGTGGACCCATAAGGGCACGGGCGACCGTGGGAGTCATGTACAACCCAAAAGGTCAGAGTGCACCGGGCGGTTAGACCGAGCCAGGGTACATCCTGGCCATGCCAAAGAGGGTAGAAAGGCAGCCTCCCTTGAACATATTAATATCAAAGACATGGCGGGTGAGATAAAGAGGGTGCATTTAAACCGAATTTGGCACGGTAAGTAGGGGCGCGAGGGGAGGTCACGGCACTCCTAGAGGTCGCCCTGCCACAGCCACGTAGCACAGTCCCATGACACACAATAACTATAAAGGTATGCTTTGCCTAAATATAGAGCCTCAGGCTACGGTCTCATCAGATCTAACTAGCTGAGCCAGGACCAAGGTTTTCCATTAGTTGAGAGAGAACCTCTAAGGGAAACTCAGAAGCTGTTGTAGCAATCCAGTACATGTCACTCTTCCCTGAATCAATATGAAGATCATACCCTAGAACAGTGGGGGCCAACCTTTTGGGCCAGCATGCCACAAATTAATCCCATACCCTCCTGGTATGCCACTCCAATCCCCTTCCCCTGCCTGATGAGCTGCTTTGCTTTTTGCTTCCTACCCTGTGCTCCCTGACTGATCTGATACTCTGTCTTCTGCTCCCTGTTCTATCTGCCACCATGATGTCTGTCCCCTCCCTGGACTGTCATGTGCAACACACAGAGGCTGCCCATGCTATTGGTGGCATGCATGCCATAGGTTGGCCACCCCTGCCCTCAAACAGAACAGCTATTAGTAAGATGCTGTTGTGTGTGTGTGTAATATTTTGGGGCACCAGTGTTTTGATGATCCATAGGTATCAACAGGCCCAGAGCACTTTCTTCACCCCACAGTAAAAGATTTATGTGACTATGCCCATGAATGCTGCGTGCCCCGAGATGAGGTGGTGAGGAGAGACTGCCTGCAGGCATTGCTGGCAGTGTTGGCAGTGCCATTTTGCAGGAGGTGCACCACCCAACTCAGGGAGTGCACATGCACCCGTGTACCTGCTATGCATCGCCAGTGACTATGCCCTTACCCAAGACCCATGTCCAAAAGCTTACTGTTAATTAATTGTAAACCTAAGCATATAATTGTGAATAAACCTATTCAGAGTGGCAGGGAAAAAGACACTGAGAAAGCAAATGAACTCCTAAGGGCACAGCGGTTTAACTACTGGTCCACCAGAAAAACAAACTTCTAATCAACATGCACTAGGGCAAGATAGTATTTGGATGGATCCATCTGCCTATTTCAAAGAAAGCAGGTTTGAGCAATTAGTTCTCTGGTTTTACCATCCTTAATGAAAATTTATTCCCACTTGTCTGGGAAATAGTATAGAGGGTCAAGCAATTTTTATAAAATAAAATGTGGTTAAAACATACCTGTATTCTTTAATGTTTTACAACTATCGTTCTACCTATGTTCCCTTACCATGGCTATCATTGTATCGATCTGCTTTAAAGGATTTGCTTAGTAAAAATTAATGAATTTTCCTTTCAGGCTCTCCCTCTGTTATAGCCTTCTAAAAATCAAGGTTTTTTGTTTCCTCCTAAACTGAAACCTACAATTACTTATATCCACCAATCCAGGCCAACTACTCATTTCTTTGCAATACAAGACCTGACCCCTTCTTCACAATGTCTTTTGATTAAATTGTCACTAATACATATGATATCCAGTAACTTCACTGAGTTCAGTCTGGTTCCTAAATTCTAATCTCACGCAGCTCTGAAACTTCCCCATCAACCAGACCCATGCAATGCACTCTGGCACAAAACTTGCAGGGATATAAGAAATAAATATTTATAAGTACGTCATAGAATCATAGGGTTGAAAGGTATCTTAAGGGTCAGACACTCCAATCCCCTACACAGATGTAGGATATGTTGTTTCTAAGCCATCCAAGACACATGCTTATCTAGCATCTTCTTGGAAACCTCCAACTTCCCTAGGCAGCTTGCTCCTTTGACTTCTTGTTCCTCCAGTTAAAAGTTCTTCCTGAGGGTTAACTTAAATTTTCTGTGCTGTAGTTTAAATTCCCTGCCTCCTGTCCTGACCTCTATGGCAAGGAAGACTATTTTTTTCTCCATCTTCTCTAGCAGCCTTTCAAACATATGAAGATTAGTATCATGTCTCCCTTAATCTTGTTCTCTTCAAAATAAACATATCCAGTTACTTCAGTCTCTCCTCTTCTAATTTGCATTCCACCTCCATTAGCATTTTTGCCATTCACCTCTGAATCATCTCCAGTTTCTCTATATCCTTTTGAAAATGGGGTGCCCTAATCTGAACACAGTAGTCCAGCTAAAGTCTAAACACCCCAAATGGAATTGTAGTATCATCCCTGAGGTCCTACATTCTCTGCTTCTCTGCACAATGTCTCCAAATTGTGTTTGCTGTTTTTGCAGAATCACATTTCTGAAGTATATTGAGTTTACGACTTGCCTCTCCCAAATCCTTCTCCACCGTGCTACTGCCAAGCCCTTTATCCCCTATTCTAGGTTGGGCTTTTGATTTTTCTTTGCTATATGTACATTTGTCTTGCTGAATTTCATTTTGTTGTTGATAACCCAGGCCTTCAGTTTAACACAGTCCTTTGGAATGTTAATCTTATTCTCTAAAAGCTTTGAAACCACTGCTAGTTTTGAGTCATCTGCCAACCTAGTCACTATTCTCTCTATCACTGCATCAAATTAATTGATGAAAATGTTAAACAAGACTGGATCCCAGCTTGATGTGGAACCCCACTTGAGGCTTCCTGTCAGTCTGAGACTGAGCCATGTATAGTTATTCTTTGCCCGTAGTTATTCAGCCAATTATGTATCAACCTCTTGGCAAATCTATCTAGCCCTTATTTCTCTGTCTTACTTATGAGAATGGCATGCGAATCCCACTAAAGCCAGGTACGCTGTATCTTCTACATTTCCCTTATTCACCCAGCTAGTTATCCTGTCAAAGAAGGAAACCAACCTGGTTTGGCATGATTTGTTTTCAGCCAGTCAAGTTAGCAGCTGTAATGAGGTCAAATGAAAGCTCTGAAGCCAATCATAGAAGTAGGGTCGGAAGGGACCTTGTAGATCTTCAAGTCCGACCCCCCACCTGGGCAGGAGAAAAACTGGGCTCAAATGATTCCAGCTAGGTAGGCATCAAGCCTTCTCTTAAAGACCCCCAGGGTAGGAGCCAGCACCACTTCCCTTGGAAGTTGGTTCCAGATCCTAGCCGCCCTGACTGTGAAGTAGTTCTTACAGATGTCTAATCTAAACCTACTTTCCAACAACTTGTGGCTGTTATTCCTTGTTATGCCAGGGGACACTCGGGGGAACAAGATCTCTCCCAAACCCTTCTGGTCCCCCCCAGTGAGTTTATAGACGGTCACCAGGTC
>NW_017728909.1:73480095-73542646 GCF_001723895.1 Crocodylus porosus
CCTAATGCTAACTGCCCAGTCATGGGATGAATCCCACCAAGTTTCTGTAAGCCCTATTATGTCTGGGTCTGAACTGGCTATTCTGAGGGCAAGTTTCTTCTGCTTATTGCCCATACTACAAGCATTGGTATATAGGCATTTAAGGCCTTGCCTAGCTGCGTGTGCCACCCCCCAATTTGGGAGACTGTAACCAAAGGCAACAGGCCATGCCCACTCCAGCTGTTAAAGCAGGAGTAGGCAATTATTTGGGCTGGAGAACCTCTTAGCAAGTTTTGGTGAGGGCCACACACACAAAATGAATGGTGGCTTAATTAACTAAGCAAATATTAATTAATTTAAGTTAATTAATGTACAATAATAAAAAAATGGTGTATTCATGTCCTAGAGAGAGGGAAAGAGAAGGAGCGGGTGAAATGTAACATGAAGGGACTGGGGATTGGAGAAGCACCAACAGAGAGATAGAGAGAGGAGAAGGAGAAGGCCTGGGCAGGGACAGAAGAAGGAGGGAGGGAGGGGAGGCCTCAGGGAGATGGAATGTGAGGATGGAGGCTGGTCAGGAGGAGTAGGACTGGGGGAGTGGGAATGGGGAGCTCTAAGCCTGGGCTGAGACGCAGCTCAGCTGTCACACATGGCTGGAGGAAGGCAGCAGGAAATAAAGTGGCTTCTTTACTGCCAGAGCATGTTCAGACTGCCTCTCCCAGCCCTTGCATGAGGGAATGTGTGGCCCATGGTGGGCAGGTGGGGAGCAACCACTGCCACTGAGGACCCACCCCCAGCTCAGCTCAATTCATCTCAGCCTGGGGAGGACTCAGAAGAGTTTGCAAAGGGAAACAAGTGCTACGCCCCCTACCACCCATCTGTGCCCCAGTACATTTCCACTCCTCACAGCCTTGGTTGGGGCCAGGCTGGAGCCGTTCACCCTGTGCCACCCCTGCTCACCACCCATGGCCAAAAACAAAAATGGTGCATGTAGGTTCGCCCCTGCCCTGTCTCTGCTGCAGCCATTCATTTGGGAGCTGAGCAGCAAGTATGCATCAACCCTGCAAAAGTTGGTGCCAACATCCCTGCCCAGACCCGGGCACCCCACCTGCCCCTCCTGCCCCTGGCAAGCCATGACTCAGCCCCAATCCACACATTGCCCTTACTTTAGCTAGCCACTGCCTCCTAAATGGGGGAGAGAGGAGGGCAGAAAACACTGCTGGGACAGCCGTGGGCTGAACAGAATCAACTGGCAGGCCAGATATAGCCTGTAGGCCATATTTTGCCCATTCCTGCTTTAAAGACTAGGCTCAGCCTGCAGTACTCTGTCTAAACAAAGATTTAGGTACTTGCTTTTGACTCATGTGCTCTCTTGCTTTGTATATCAGATTTCTGCTTTTGACTCTGGCTTTGGGTCCTGATTTTGGCATACCCTGGCCCTGGCTTTGGTTTCTGATTCCAGTTCTGGCTCATATCCTGACTCTGGCTCTGGCTCCTAATTCCAGCATATCCTGACTCTGGCTTCGACTCCTAATTCTGGTTCCATCTCCTGGCATATTCTGACTCCGGCTTTGACTCCTAACTCCAGTTCTGACTCATGGTATCTCCAGATATCCAGCTCCCTGAGAACCCAGCCAGTGACTTTGCCTGTGTCAGGTGACCACCCCCAAATACCCATTCCTATGTTCCTAACAGCAGCTGCTGATCACTCCTTCATTCTTCAGATATTTGCCAGCTGAATGTTTTTACATTTTTTCTACTAACTTCTTAGATATTGAAGTCAGGCTGACTGGTCTATATTTACCTATATCTTCCATTTCCCTCTTTTCAAAGATGGGCATTCTGTTAGCCTTTCTCCATTCATGATACACACCAACATATAATTATGGCATTAGTAAGGCAAGTTGCAATCAGTCTCCATTGCATCCTGCTTTCCTCAGTCTTACTGTTAAATAACGTTTTTCTGTGCCTCAGACAACATAAGATCATAAGATAAACAGTAAAGTGTTATGTATCCAGGTCAGGTGTGCTGTTAAGAAGTTGATTTTTATACCATTTTTGAAGCCTGACAAGTAGAGCTGGTGAAGCCTTTTAGAATCAGTCTCCAAAATGAAAAATACATATATTTGGCTTTATTTTTTATGACAGATGTCACCGACATTGCTGTGTGGGAAGTCATTTAAGAGGCATGGGACTATTAGCGAAATAGTAAGGTTAATAATAGGCTTTTTGTGTAATGTATTTTACCTTGAGAACATCTGACAGAAAAGGAGGATGGATCATGAAACCCCTGACAAAAGGAGCAGTAGGACTTCCACCTTTCTTAAGAGGAAACACAACAAAAGAATACAAAGTCTTTTGGTTGTCCTGAGCAGTGAATGTAGCTACAGGTGGGAGTGCAAGTAATTTTTAAAAGAGGGAGGAATAAAAAAAAGCTTATCATTTATCTGTCTGCTGCATAAAATATTATTAATTCTATTGTCATATGAACTATGAGTCCCACCACATGAATGAGGACCCCATGGTGTTCTGCTGTGCAGACAATGGAAAACAGTTTCATGAGCATAAACATGGTAAAGTAGTGACAGAAATATAGATGTAAAAGGAATGAAGGAGCTATTTTAAAATAAAAAGTTAATTTAAAACACACACACACACACACGTACACAGAGAGTCACTTTTCATGCATGTCTGCCATGGACATGGTGTTCTCTGGGTTGTTAGCACTTGTAATGATAACAGACATTCTTTGAGTAATTGCACATTCACGAGGACTGCTAAGAAACATGTGATAAGGTAAAAAGCCTATTTTCAAGCAATAATTATGCAAATTATATGTGATACTAACATTTGATTATGGGTCTTGAGTAAAGCACTGTGATATGTCATCTGTTATAAATAAGTTGTATCCTGTATTTCTCCATAGATCTTAAAACGCATGCAGTTGCCATACTACAGAGCAACTAGGAGGTTGAATACTGAAGTATTTAGGAGGGCTTCCAAGAGGACATCAGTGACTGCACGTCCACTTGCTGGAGCTGATCCTAAAATTACAAATTCAAAGGGGTTGATAGTTGGGTACCCAGGCATTTTCATCCATATTTATCTGATTTCTGTACAATTATTGCATGTGCAGCTCTGGGATTTGCAAACACAGGGCACATACAAGCATTACATATCTGTTGATAGAATCATTTTTAGTCTGGTAGAAATGCTTGGTGTTAAAAATGCTTACCTTGGCCTAAGACGCTATGCACAGTGGGGATTAAAACAGGAAGGCCAAAGCACAACTAGAGTTGCAGCTACCAAGAGAAGTGAAGGGTAACAAGAAGGGTTTCTGAAAGTATGTCAGCAGCACAAGGAAGATCAGTGAAAGTGTGGTCCCCTTACTGAATGGGGGAGGAAACGTAGTGATAGATAATGTGGTAAATGCTGAAGTACTCAATGCCTTTTTTTATCTTAGTCTTCCCAGGCAAGGTCAGCTCCCAGACTACTGCACCTGGCAGCACAATTTGAGGGGGAAGAAGGGAAGGTGAGCAGCCAACAGTGGTGAAAAAACAGGTTTGGGGCTATTTAGAAAACTTGGACATGTACAAGTTCATGGGGATGGATGTGATGCACCTGAGGTGCTGAGGGAGCTGGTTGATGTGCTTACAGAGCTGCTGGGCATTACTACAGACTGGTCAGTCTCACCTCAGTCCCTGGGAAAAACCATAGAGCAGGTCTGCAAGGAATCTGTTTCTAAGAACTTGGAGGAGAAGGTGATTAGGAACAGTCAGCATGGATTCACCAAGGGCAAATCATGCCTGACCATCCTGATTGCCTTCTATGATGAGAAGACTGGCTCTGTGGATGCAGGGAGAAGAGTGGATATGATAATATACCTTGATTTTAGCAAGACTTTTAATAGGGTTTCCCATAACATTCTTGCAAGGAAACTAAGCAAATACAGGTTGGATGAATGGACTGCAAGGTGGATAGAAAACTGGCTGGATCGTTGGGCTGGAAGGATAATTAATGGCTCGATGTATAATGGGCAAGTGGTATCAAGTGAAGTGCCCCAGGGGTCATTTTTATTCAATACCTTCATCAACAGTATGGAAGATGGGATGGAGAGAACCTTCAGAAAGTCTGCAGATGATACCAAGCTGTGGGGAGTAGTAGATACACTGGAGGGGAGGACAAGACTTCAGAGCAGCCTAGACAAATTGGAGGATTGGACTAAAAGAAATCTCATGAGGTTCGATAAGCAGAAGTGCAAAATCCTGCACTTAGGACAGAACAATCTCATGCAATGGCACAGGCTGGGGACTGAATGCTAAGCAGCAGCTCTGCAGAAAAGACCTGGGGGTTTCAGTGGGCAATAAGCTGAATATGAGCCAACAGTGTGCTCTTGTTGCAAAGAAGGCTAACAGCATACTAGGCTACATTTCTAGGAGCACTGCCAGCAGATCAAGGGAAGTGATCCCTTCCCTTTATTCAGCACTGGTGAGGCCACATCTGGAGTACTGTGTCCAGTTTCAGGACCCCTGCTACAGGAAGGATGTGGAGAAATTGGAGAGAGTCCAGTGGAGGGCTACAAAATGGTTAGAGAGTGGGAGAACATGATTTCTGAGGAGAGGTTGATGGAACTGGGCTTATTTAGTCTAGAGAAAAAAAGACTGAGGACAATAGGGCAGAGCCTAGCGATAGGCAGCAAGGGTACTACTACAGCTTGGCCAGAGAAACAGCAGTAAGTTGCTCTGAAGGTTGAGGGGACACACCTTCGGCTGGTCAGGAGAACACCGGACCAGAAGGGGAGGAGTCCCGGTGATATAAGCTTGGGTCCTGGTTGCAGAGGGGCAGTGCAGTCCTGAGCCCTGCAGGAAGAAAAACCCCATGGCATCTCAGGCAAGCAAGGAGTTGGAGCTGTAGGCCATGTCAGGTATTCCCAGGGCTTAAAGAGCCAGTGAGTAGGAAGGTGGCTTGGTAGTGGTATGATAACCCAGAGGGCTTGGAGTGTTTAAGTTTAAAGTGGTTGCTTACGTTTTTATTTTAGTTTTAGACTGGAGGGCTGGATGTGATTGTACAGGTAGAAACGAGGCCACAGGGGTGCCTGCAGGGCACAACAGGTTTTGAGCCCTGCCATGGGCTGGGGGAATGAGAAAGAAGAAGCCTAAAGTCAAGAGGGCTGAGCCGAGAGGGGGCAATGCATGCACACTGGAAGCCAATGACAGACTGAGACTGAAAGGTCAGGCCAGAACCAGTAAGCCTAAGCAGCCAGTCTACAGCCAGGGTAACCTGCGGGCTAAAGCTAAAAAGGCCAAAGCCTATACAGGAAGATAAATGGCGAAAGTGACACCTGTGAGGCATGGGTGTGGCTATAGAGCCAAGAGGCCACAATTAAAAGCCCTAAGGTTTAAAAAAGAGCCAATCAGGCCACACATGGTAACCACTGGCTCACAGTACCAGCAAAGCACCAGTAGACCTGCTGTGATATAAGAGGTACCCGTGGAGAACTGTGTTATTTTGGCTAGTGAGCAGAGAGCCCAGAGACCATGAGAGGTCATTTAGACATTGGTGAGAGTACTCAAGGGCAACCTCTCACTCAACATCAAAAGAACATCAAGGCATGGCAAGAAAGCTAAGCAGGGGAGGCTATACAGAGGATTGGGCTGCAGGCAGGATTAGGGTGGCCCAAAGGGAGGTGCCATGGCTTCCACAGGACTTGTCCTGTCACAGGGATCTCCATCCTCAAAGGTTCTTAAGGCCTGGGTAAACAAAGCCTTAGCTGGGATGATACAGTTAAGGATGGTCCTGCTTTGAACAGGGGGTTGGACTAGATGACCTGCTGAGGCCCCTTCCAACCCTAATTTTCTATTATTCTATGAATATTAAACCTCCTCTGAGGTTTAAGTTTAGTGTAATAGGGGTTAAATAGGTTAATGAAAGCTTGTTTGCTTTCCAATCAATAGAAGCTCCTCTGCTGTCCTCCTGATGTCCCAGTGTGCATTGCTCCCTGCCCCTGCCTCCAGAGAGGGATGGTCGGACTCAGACTCCACTGCTCTGGTTTTATCGTAGACAAACCCAACCCCTGTCAGCCCCAGGGCTGAAAAAGCCCAGCCCATCTCCACAGACCAGGAGCTGTGCAGCTGTTAACCCCCCGAGCAGGTGTAGAAAAGCCACCCGTAAGCACTGCTTTGGACCCACTAGCATCCCATGGGGCACATCAACACCAGCACCTGCAGCCCTGTGCCTGAAGCCACAAGCACAAGGCTCTGAAGTGATTTGGGGGGCAAATCTACCCTTCTTCCCATGGCACTTCAGAGCCCCATGCCAACCACCCCATGTGTGGGGCTGTGAGAACTGGATTGAAGTGCCGTGGAGGGGACCATCACCCCCATGTGGGCCTTCAGAGACCTTTGCCTGCAGCCCCATATGCAGGCATGCCAGTGCAAGGCACAGAAGTGCTGTTCAGGGGAGATGCTTCCCAATGCAAGGTTTGAGAGCCCTAAGCACTGGCTATGGTGGCAGGGTCTCCTAAAACCAGAGCCCCAGCAGCATCATAGGCCAAGCCCCCCTGGAGCAGCCAGACCCTCAGGTTGTGCCAGAGAAGTAGGGTCCATTGTGGGCTTTTGGCAGGGAAAATGACAGGCTTTAAAGACAGAAGACCTACTTTGGGCCTGCTGTCTAATAGACTAACAGCTGAGAGGGAGGGAGTGGGGTCTTCTTACAAGAGAGTCACGGTTCTTGTGGCCTCCAGCCAAGTAGCCCTATGCCCTACATCAGTGGTTCTCAACCTTTTTTATACTGTGGACCAGCATGGGAGTGGGATGGGGCTGATGGAGCTGACTGCCCCTCCACCCAGCTTTAATCCCACATATGACTGCTGGTGGTGGAAGCTGCTCACCTGGGCAGTCAGGGGTCTGAGTGGGGATCTCGTGCCACAACCCAGCGGCCAGACATTCATAGCCCAATGCCGGGCCACAGCCCAGTTGTTGGGAACCTCTGCCCTACACTACTGTCACCAGTTTCCAGGCAGACTGGGGAGCCTGAAAAGCGCGTTGGGGTATGTGCTCTGGGTTCCCCTGGCTGGGTGCCTTCTACAGCACAGGGTATCTGCAGAGCATGCACCTGGCCACATGAACTCTTGTATTGAGGTCTATCAGGGTTTTCAATTGCTTTAACTAAACTGGTATACTTCTGTAGTAGACCTATGGGTGCTTCCACCTTTATGGTTCTTTTCCTGCTAGCACTCCTCATTTCTTCAGAGTCTCCCCCATTGCAATCTCTTCTGCCACACCTTAATGTAATGAATTGACAGGGGAGGCTGCCCTGAGGGTGAGGAGGACTTTGGGTAGTGGACCCTTCATGTTGCCAATTATCATGGTTTTGGGGGTTGTTCTTAAAGTCTTCGCTTTCGGAATGTGAAAAACCTAGCTCTTTCTTATATATATAAGACTTTAAGAACAATGCCAAAAATCGTAAGAGCTGACAATACTGCATCCCACTTCTACTTTGGCTGTGCCCACTAGCTTGAAGCCCATTACCCAGGGCTGCAAGCTTCTGGCTCAGATTTTGTCACATCCTTGTGACCTCAGGCTCTAGGCCTCATGCAACCCTTGTACAGTCCTCTGTGGTCATGGGTTCCACTTTCACTGGTTCCAACCCTGCCTCTCAGTCTCCCACAGGCTTTGACCCTCATGAGTTCTGGGATTATGCTTCAGTCTCTCTCTCCTGTCCTCTTAACACACTGAGCCTGAGATTTGGGGTGTTCCCAGGGACCCATTTCAGTGGCCTCCATCACTCCTACAGCCACAACACAGTTAATGGGTACAAATGGAAACCCCAGAACATGAGCACCTGCCCCAACTCAAAAGTATTCCACCTGGGTTCACCTCACCCTGTGCAATGCTTTCCAAAAAAAAAAACAAAAAAGGCCCAAGGCACTTCTCTTGTTCCCAATACGGACTCTCAGGTTTCCTTTACCCTGGCTGCTGCTCTGAGTCCTTACTTCATAGCCCTGGGTTCTGTCCCTGGGATCTTCTATCAGGATTTCCATCCCCTGTAGTTCCTACCACCAGATTGCTGCTCTGAATTGGGGTTTGGGCTTATAATGAGACACCTAACCCTCCACTTCTGCCCTATGTCCATCAGGCACTGCCTGTACCTAGGCTCAGTAGCCTTTTTGTCTCAGGTTTCTCTGTCTGTGAGTTTGGCTCAGGCAAAACAAAGAAGGTTTGAGTAAAGGGGGGGTGTAAAAACAACAAAAATGAAAAGACAAAAAAGGGGAAGAGAGAGCCAGTCACTCCTAGACCCCTTCCCTCTCTAGTCATGGGCTAGGGGCCCCTTTACAACTTCTACTGATTCACTGGATTGCTTGCACACACCCAGTGCTATGTATACACTTTTCTGCATATACATAAGCCCTGTGGATCTGAGTTGGTTAAATGTTGAGATGATATAAAATGGTATTTAGAAGAAAGAAAGCGTTTGTAGAGAATGTTAATCTATTTTATTCCTTGGGCATGAGAGCATACTTCACTGTAAAACAAATCAAAGGAAGCTAAAGAATTGGCAAAATGAAACCCTACCTAAAATAGATAATTTTGAAAATTTAGACCTAAGTAGGAGTCTTCTGTTTCCAATTTTTCTCTTATAATTCATTATTCATTTGACACAGTTTATAATCCTAGTGTTATTTACACTACCATTACAGTACAATTATACTTTTTCTCTTTGATAGTTATAAATTACCACTTATACATGTAACTAGATAAAACATTGCATGACTGAGAATAATTAGTGTAAATATGCTGTAGTTCATATACCTGTATTCTAACATTATGATTAAGGAGAACCCTGTAAGGTTATAATAAGTAAATCAGTTATGTAGTTAACCTTCTGGTTATATATATTAATTGTAACAGCATCTTCTAAAATAAAAGCCTGGGGTATTCATACCTTAATATCAAGGTAACTATACTGTAATATAGGAACTTTATAATACAATGTGATTTGGGAGGGAGGTTATTTTTGTTTTATGGAGTTATCTTTTGGGCTAGGGACGGACGTTACACACAAACCGGTTTAAGTGATCATAAACTGGTTTAAACCTGTAACAGAACAGAAGTTCAGTGCACATAAACCAGTTTGAGAATGGCTGAAACTGGTTTAAGATAAACCTGGTTGAATGTAGTATCAGACTTAACTGATTTGACTCAAACTGGTTTACGCAATGTCTGTCCCAGACCCCTTGCTGGTTTAAGATAAACCAGACTCCCCCAGCATCCCAGCTTGCTCTCTGAGATGCAGTTTCCCACCACTACCACCGCTCCCTGCTAAGCAGGAATTCCCTGCTCCTGTCTGCCTTGCTGAGGAGGTGTTTGTGTATTAACTAGCAGACCACATGCTGGCTACAGTCTGTGCTGATTCAACAGGCAGAATCAACAAGTAGCTGGTAATGTCCCTCTGTTGTTATCTTAAATGGATGATAAACATTGTTATTAATTCTCTGCTGGGTTTATCACAACATCCTGCCTGAGCCTGGCCACACTCCCTCAGCTCCATGCTATGGAAGGCAGGCCTGCTCTAGTGCCCTCTGGCTTTTAGCCTGAGCCACTACAGGCATGTGCCTACATTTCTGGGATGTCTGTCCATTTACAGAACAGATATAGTCTAAACTAACCTGCAAAGATTGAATCAATTCAGGCTCAGGCTTTTTGAATGTCTGTCCCTAGCCCATGGATTTAAAATGGAATATGTGCAGTAGATGCACTAAAGTGGTGTGATTTAATTTGAGCTTGATTATTTTTTAACTGGATTACTTACATATTGGATATGACCTTTTGTGCAAAGGTTGGTTATAGAATAAACAGAGTAACTGAAGTTTCTTTAAGCACCAAGTAACAAATGAAACAAAAATTTAGTTCTAATGCAAACCAACCTGTCCTTGAAAGTCACTAATGTCCTATTTTTAGAATAAGGTAAATGTTTCTAGAGAAATGTAAATCAGTCAGCACTATAACTAATATCAAAGTTGCTGCCAGCATGGAGTACTTACTTTGATTGCTAAACTGAAATTATATGTTAAAAGTATTGCCAACTAATTTCATTCTTAAAATGCCTGATTAATTCAAATATTTTTGTAATTTATAAAAGTGACATATTGATTAGATAATTTCTAAAAAGTTAACCAGAATCATAATAAACATGTCAAAAAATAGAGCCACTTCTGACAACCAATGCTCATGGCAATTAAAAGCATACACATAACTAACTTCAAATTGTCAGCAATATTATAACCTTCACTGTTCCAAAAAAATAACTAAATTCATTATTTCCATTGTTTACATGTATTGGGAAAAAGCTTCTTATAATACGATCTGGAAGAAAAATAATGATTCAAATTTTGATTTGATTAAGTAATCTCGGTCAGAATGAAATCTAAAAATGCAACCTGAGCTATATGACCTGTATTCAAAAACCAAATGGTACTATTTAGTGGCTTCAGGGAAAATAAACTGAACAGAATACAGACAAAACTTTTTGAAGCTTTGAAACAAATTATCTCCAAATTTTCAAGGAAAGGAAGTAAACAGGAAACTGAGTTTTCTGTAACTGGGTTTTTTCATGTGCTTATGTACTATGTGTTAAAACGTCAGGGGTTTTTTTCGTATTAGGTACTTACCATCTGCTGGAGTTTGTGAAAGGTTATATTGCAAAAGGTCAAAAAAACTTGCTCCTCTTAATTCATTTGGATGTTCTGATGTTTTTTTGCAATCACAGAATCCAAGAAAAGCAGTTTTTTGTAAATCTGATGTATTAGCACTTAAACAAATGTCTCGGAGCACACAGATGTACATGTAGCATATTTCCCAGGGCCAGGATGGTAGATAAGTTATGGACCTCTCTTCCTGTTGGTAGGAATATAAAGCTTCAATTAAATATCTAGAAAATCTATAACAAATACAGATTCTAATGGAAGAATTGAGTATTTTACAGTAGGAGCAGATTAATATACTTTAATCAAATTTCACATTTGGCCATGTTAACTGTTCAGAAGTGAGCGGGTAATTTAGTAGAAGACATAGTCATTCAGCAATCACGCAGGGTGTTTAAACTACAAGAGAATTGCATTCCCAGGTGTTTAGTTTATTGAAAAACTGGTCTGCTCGCTCTATCCCGCATCTCAGAATTCTAAGGTGAACATGACCTTCAGTTTTCAGGAGTAAAGAAAATAAATGCGTTACTTCTATCCAATTTAATGTTTGAAACAAACACATTTTCCTCTTACATCTAAATTAACAGTGCTGTTACCTGCTTCTGAAGAGACATAGAGCTTGAAATAAAATCTCTCACTAGGTCCATTAAAACCTTCAAGCAGGACAAGTTTAATTTGGCGGCCTCCCCAAGGACCAACAAACCTAATATTGAAGCCAACCTAGATATTTCAGGACAGAAAAAACAAATCTTAGTACAAAATAAAATAATAATTGATTTTTAAAATATAAAACTATTGGCTGGCCAGAGGCAATTAGTGTCCTAGTTTGCTAGAACCAATTAAAGACAATAAACACTGGCATTTTTGGAGCCAGTTGACATCAAAGCCTAAAGAAAAAGTAAAAGTGTGCCATAGTTTTTATAGAGATTTATAAAGTTAATTGTAAAAGTCTAACAAAACCATGCCTTAGAACTGTATAGCTATCCTACCTTTTTTCTGGATCTGTGGTAAAAACAAATCAGTTAGCACTTTAGGAAGAAGTTTCTGTTAAGCTTTAACATAGGTAGAATATTTTGCTATAGGTAACAAGAAGGCAACCGCTGCTAGATCTTAGAAGTGTTGTATTGTCAGCCACATAGCAAAGAGGAAGTCATCAGATAAAGCATTTATGTTACATCTTTTAATGGAAGGAATAAATAGTTTGAGACAGCTCAGTCTGGCAATCCAGTTCATTCCTCTGCTAACCCCTCCTGCCATCACCTGGGTCTATCGGTGATATATGAGTTATCTGGCTAACTAGAAAAGAAGAAAAATGATGACATGTCATAATTTGCTGATGGGTAAGCAAAGGGAAATGTTAAATGACAATGAATCAAACTGGATGGAGGTTTCTAGCAAGCCACTGAGAGAATCAATATTATGTCAAGCTTTATTCCACATCTTCATTAATGAAGAGTTAGCAGGCATCAGTGAAGATATAACACAAATGTCTCCAAAGAAGTTAGTAACATAGTCATAAAAAATGACAAAATAATTTGTCAACAAAATGAACAATTCAAATTAATATAATTACAGGGGGTACATCTACACGTACAAATGCTGCTAGATGGTTTTACTGCAGAGTAAATCCACCCTGGGCCAGCAGCTACACATGCAGGCATTTGACAGCAGATTTACTCCAAATGGGCTCTCTGGGCTGCTCCCACCCTGCTCTGCCCCCCTGTAGCAGCCAGGGGGAGCTCCAGGCTCCCCCTGGATACTAGCCCAAGGGCTGGCAGGGAGCATCAGACAAGGAGACAGCTGGGTTGGGAGATTGCTCTCTGCCACCGGGAGCTGCCTGCTGCCAGGATGCATTTCAATGGTGACGCTTGGGCTAGGGCAATGTCCTCTTGCTCCAGCAGCGGGGAATTCCTGGCCCCAGTACCCTGATTGGGGGCAAGGGGCTTGTAAAGAGCTACAGCTAGCAGTGAGCCTCTGACTGGGCAGGTATTCCCCACCCAGCCGGCAGCTCACTGCTTAGCTGCCCCACCAGTGAATTGGGGCTGGGGGCTGGGACCTGCCCCTCCCCTGCAGCAACTCACTGTTTAGCTGGCCCACCAGTGGATAGGAGCAGGAGATGGGACCTGCCCCTCCCCCACAGGTCTTTCCAAGCCCCATGCCTTGATTGCCCAATTGGGGCACTGGGCTGGGAAATAGCTGCAGGGCTGGGGAAATCTATACACGCAGCCCAGAGCTGGCTGGATACTGCCCAAAATGGGACAGCTCCCAGCCAGCTCCAGACTGCACATGCAGACCTCCCTGCACAGCCCAGGGCTGGCCAAGAACTGTCCCGGTATGCACATGCATCCTGGAGCTGCCTGGAAACTGTAGGCACCTGTACACACCATGGGTTTTAATTGTCATTAAATGAAACAGGTTGATAAAATTTAAACTTTTTTATTTTGGAGTGTCACATCTGTATTTACACACACTAGGTTTTCAAACTATTGAAGCTGGGTCCTTGGCCAGCACTGCAGGAAACTGGGACAGTCCAGCACTGCCTCCCGGCCCAGGACCCCCCATCCACCCTGTGCCCATGCCCTGCCATGCAGCTGTGGAAGCAGGGAGCCAGCAAACCACACAAGAAAAAACAAATGTGGGAGCAATTTGAAAGTGAAAGCAACTGAAAGGGGTGAACTATAAAAAAAAGTCACAATTCCATCTGGTGGACAAAAGAAGCTCATCGCACATCTTTGAGACGCTTTGCATTTGCACTCAATGAATCCATGGATGCGATGCTTTATTTCCCAGTAAGCCAAACTAAACTATGTCTGAGGAGTTTTAGTTTAATGCACCAGAGAGACTTTTAAACCATCTGGAAAACTCGATCGTGCAAACAGTCATGTAGTTGCAGTGCAAGAAAGGGCAAAAAATGTGGCATGTATAAAAGTCCCTGTTGCATTTTGGGCAGTTTCCAGCCAGCTCAGGGCTGGCCTTGAACTGTCCCTGCCTGGGGCAGATCCCAGTCAACTCCAGGCTGGCCAGGGAATGCTCCCTGTGCTTGGAGCACCCAGCACCATCTCCATGATCACAGAACCACGGGAAGGAGCTCCCTGCTGCCAGGACAGGGGGACATTATCCTGGCCCAGGTTCCACCACCAGAGCCCACCCCAGCAGCAAGCAGCTCCTGGAGGCAGGGAGCAATCTCCTGCCCCCTGTTGGCTGTCTACATCTGCCTTACTGTGCAGTAAGTACTCCAGATTACTACACAGTAAGCTTCTGAACATGTAGACGGTGATGCTTACTGCACAGTAATTTTGTTCTATTGCACAGTAAAGCATTTCATGTAGATGTGCCCAGAGAGAATGAAATTGACAAGGTGAGCAGCGATAACGTTGAAGCAATAATGTTGAAAGTGACCAGTTACAGAGGCAAGTAAATTATTTACTCAAGTAAATTATGCATGAGTTTTCAATGCTATATGGCAGCATAAAACAATTTACATTTGAAATGCTTACAGAACATATTGCATTACGTAGCAGAGGTACCTAATGAGAGGTAGCAGAGGTACCTAGCAGAGAAATTGATCATTTCTGTTTATATCTGATACAATTATAGAGTGTTACATTTAGTTCTGGACATCTCACTCTGTGGAAGAGCCCCGACCCCAGGCAGCCCCGGGACTCACCGGGCGGGGCGGAGCACGCCCGGCCAGAGCCAGCAGCACGGGAACACACGACGGGAACGTACGACGCAGCACCGCCGGAGCCGGCGCAAAAGCCCGGGAGGGGATCTCCGCGCGGAGACCGGCGGCACGCACTTTAATTAACTCTCCCAGGTGCCACAAGGAGCCGGCAGACTCAAAAGCAGCGCCGGTGCGGAGCAGTGGGGGCCGGAAGGAGTCAGAGGAAGAGGAGCTTCCTGGCGGGGGAGCAGCAGCACGGCGGACGACAGGAGGGAACCCGGCAAGGACCTTCTGGAGCCGGGTAGGGCCCCGTGGGGCGAACCACGAGGGACGGAGGCCCCTCAGGGCCACTGATCGGGTGGTGGGGGCTGGGAGTGGGGAAGCTCCCCCACCACAGCCCTGGCTGAAGCGGCCCGTGGCCAGAGGCGGCGGCGGCTGGCTGACCCAGGGAGGACCGTTGGGAGACGGACCCCGGGCAGGAACGGCGGGCCCCAGCTATACATAGGGGACCCTGCCGGGACTCACCGAGTGACCCGGGGGTCACTACCAGGACTCTTTTTGGGAAAAAAGAGACCCCTACCCTTGCCGAGGTAAAGGGGAGCACCATCAGGACTCACCGTGCGGAGGCTCGGGCGAGGGTGTAGGGGAGGCAGGAGCCCTCAAAGACCCCAGACCAGACTGGACAGGAGACCCGTTTCTGGACGTGCACCCGCCAAGGAGAATCACTGAACCAATATCATCGAAGTCATGGCAGGCGGACTTGGCGGGAGCAGACTGGGAGCGGGAGTCACTCCAGAGTACAAAAAAGGGGGGGGCAGGCCCCCACGACGACCCATGGGTGCTTGAGTCGTGCCCTTACGGGTGGACCCGTGGACACACTCACTACCAAAAAGCTACTGATTGACAAACTGGAGGAGGAAAAAAGATGATTATGAACTGTTTGAGAAGTCTGCCTAGACTTTGGTACCCAAAACATTTCTTTAAGCAGAAATGACTGCCTTGATGTTAGAGAACTTGCCCAGAAAGAAGTCTAGACAGTAGGGTTTCTAGGTAGTTTTCAGGCTGAAGAGGTTTAAATTCATATCTCCCACCTCTTAAAAGAGTACCACCCCACCAGGCAGATGGCAAGCCTATAAAGGAGTCACTCTCCAGTCTTCCTGATGAAGTGGTACCAGTGTGTGTGAAATAATGCAAGATTCTGGGGCCAAATAGAGAGAGTTTGATTTTGTAGCCCAATGATTAAAGACTACAAGCAAGTTCCTGTTTTGGGGGATACCTTGTTTTGTTCCCTGCTCCCACTTTACACTGAGCAGTCATGAATTCTTTAAGCTTAGGAATCTTCTCCTCTTCCAGCTATGTTTGTAAATAGAAATTACTGCCATTGCTTTGTTTTGACATTGATTCAATGCTTTATTGGAGCTATTCAGAGCACACCTACTGGATTGGGCTCCTAAACAACCTTCAATGCACAGCTGCCCAGTTTGTGAATCCCAAATAATCTCAGGTAGAAAATACATGCTAAGATGCTCAGTTGTGCCAAAAGTAGCACTCTACATGGCTAGGGAACTTTTCTGTCTAAACTTGGTACTGGTGGCCTTTTGACACACTTGAGAGGTTAGGCATGGATCCTGTGGATTGCTCACTTGGATTTAGGTATCTAAACCCCGCTTAAATCCTGCACTAGATAACTAAGTGCTTTTGTGACTATGGTAGACCAGTCACTAAAATACAATAAAGACTGGAATTCTCTTAGCATGGTTCACATCTTCCTTTCATGGAATATGTTGTGTTTTAAATTCTTTTAGCAGTATATGTTTATAAAGATTTTAGAGATTTTTTACTATTATGATCTAAAATAGTAGTTCTCAATGAGTACGTTCAGATATTCATAGATGTAAGAAGGAGGTTAGATCATGTTAAAAATGGCCACCCAATCTAAGGTAAGTCAGGATGGGAGGGCTAGTGGAGTGGGGGGGTGGGCTTGGGAGGATTGGGGAACCAAGCAGCTCCAGGTGGATTGGAGGGGCAGGCATGATCTGTGGGATGAATAAGAGGGTATGGGGAGCTGATGAGATCCATGGGAGGGACTGGGGGGGTTAGTGGGGCCATAGGAGAGATTGGAATGGGGGAAGGTAGGGTCAGTGGTGTGGGTTGGTGGGATCCAGAGGGGTTTGGCAGAATCAGGGGATCTAGCAGGGTCTTCAGAGGGTCTTGGGAAGATGGCGGGCTTTCTGTGTCACTCCCTTGAAGCAGGAGATAGTTTTAGCTCCCTGACACCCCCTCCACCCAAAGTTGAACAATTCCCCTGAGGAACCTACCCCCCATCCTGCCTGTCCCTCCCCCCACCCTGACTTCTATTGGCTCCTGGCACTGGCAAATGCCAGTAAAACCAGCACTGGGAGCAGCTTGCAGGATGAGTGGGCTTGGTGGGCTGTGGGGGGTGGTCCAACTGGTCTACCAGGGATGGATGTTCATCTGGGGGTGGGTGGAGGGCTAAAAATAGTCTGATGCCAAGGGACTGGGTAGAGAAAGCATAGTCCTGGGGCTAAGACAGGGTTGGGCAAAATGCAGACTGCAGGCCGGATTTCGGCCCACCAGGCCATTCTATCCAGCCCGCAGGGACTCTAAAAATTTTAGAGAATTAATATTTTTCTGCCCCAGATGCCTGTCATGCAGCCCTTGATGGCTTCCCAAAACTTAGTAAGCGGCCCTCCACCCAAAATAACTGCCCACCCCTGGGCTAGGACCAGCAGCTGTGCTTTCGTAGTCCCAGGGCTGTGCTGGGATCTTTACAAAAATTCAGTTAGATCGGTCTTGCCAGACCTGATCTAAGTTAGACTGCTTCCAAGGTAGCATTAGCTTAGATCAGGTCAGCCATTATTAGACTGATCTGAACTTCTGTACAGTTTGCACCTAAACCCCTAGTTAGGTCAATCTAGGTGCACCTGGGGGAAGTAAGTTAAATCGGGTGGCCATTTTTAACATAATCTAACCTCTCTCTAATCTTCCTGAATGTTTGTATGTACCCAGTTTGCTCTAGGCACTGTTTGTAATCTGTTGAGCATTGTCTCCTTACTGGCTACTTATAACAATGTCAAGCGTAAGGAAGAAAAGCAGGACAAGGAAGCTTTAAACAAGAAATGTTGTAACTAACAGGAGAGTAAAGAGGACCCTGTATCTACCAGCTAGCAAAGAGCCACATGCTGCTTGTGGAACGAAAGTCATCAGGAGAACCAGAACTAGGAGAGGAAGTGCTGAGGAACAGGCTACTTAGTAGAGAGTTGAAGCAGCAGAGAAGAGGCTAATGAGAAGCAAAGGGCTTCTTGAAGCAAAGGAAAAATAGTTCAGTTTAAATGTTTATTAACTGTACATAGACAAACTCAAGAGAATAGAGAAATGCTTTAGAAAGGAGAAAGGGAAACTCATTTGATCTTAATGCTGTTAAATACACACATAAATTGAATAAGTATCACAGTTGCCATAGAGATAGTGTAGGATCATGATAGGGAGGGACTGTGCTTCATAAACATGATTGCTCTCTTAAGAAGAGGTCTGTACATAAAAAGCAGCTGAAATTCCTTTCTCTAAAATTCAGTGGACCATTTCTGCTTTGCAAACACAATTCTGAATTAATTTACTATAATTTGTAAAAACTTGAGACCAAAAACCTTTGGGGGAATAAAATGAAAATGGGAGAGCTCTGTAGGGTAGAGTTAAAAGGAAGCTTTACCGCAGCAGTAGCTGGATAGCAAATTTAAGCTTTTATACTTCACAGGCAAAAAAAAAAGAGAGAAAAACAACTCAGGCTTAGCCATTTTCCTTGAGGACTGACTGCTTACAAAAAGGCAGTTAAACCATACATGAAAAACAAATTGTGGAGTTGAATGATTATATATTTAAGCCAATTTTCACTTATTTAACTAAAAACTATTCCATTCTGTTGAAACTAGCTGACTCATTAAAAAATCTCAATCCATTATTCTCTTTCCCTTAACCACTTATCTGTCTTTAGACTATGAACTCTTCAAAGCCTGGACTATCTTTTCTTGAAAGTCTGGAAAGTGCATCGCCTGTGTTAGGTATCCAGGTTGTAGCCATGTTGGTCTAGAAGAAAAGGCAATCAGGACTCGTAGTAGAGATGATATCTTTTATTAAACCAACACAATTTTTCCAAAAAAATGTCTTAAATTGCAAGCTTTCAGGCACAAACACCCTTCATTAGGCATTGGAGAAAAGACTGTAAAAGTTCTCCTGGGAACTTTTACCACTCCTGGGTAGGAGAACTTTTACAATCTTTTCTCAAATGCCTGATGAAGGCTGTTTGTGCCTGAAAGCATGCAATTAAAGACCTTTTTTTGGAAAAATCTTGTTGGTCTAATAAAAGATATCAAATAATAAACAAAAATAAAAGGCACAGAAACTCCTTAAAGTTATGGACAGGAAGGGCAAGAGCTATAAGTGGGCAGTTCTGTGCTCTGGGTAGTCAGAAGAGCAGGAGTAGCACCTGCTATTTTTACGTCCACTCCTAAGTTGATGTCCTGGGCTGGTACCCTAGTCACCCAACTGAATTATGCTATGGTAGGGCTAGGTTCTATTCCACATATGAGACATCTAAGTGGACTTCCACCCTATTTAAGTCCATGAAGATCCATTAATGCATGAACTTTGTAACACGCCATCCATCATCTTGTCCTTAAGGCTGTCACAAAAAAGCAAGAAGAAGAAAGACAACCCACCCATCTTTTGTCTTAACAGTTTTTCAGAGACTTGAGTGGGGTGGAATAGAACACAGGAGGCAAGGATTTCGTTCAAACGCAAGATATTCTTCTTCAGAATAGAACTGCACTTAGTTGCTTAAGTCCACTTACATGTCTAAGCGGTGGTATAGAATCTGACACATACTGATTAAACATCCTAACAGATTCCATTTCAATTAGTAGCTTCAAACAAGTAATCAATTAAAACTGAGAAAAAATGCCTTTAGTCCTAAAGTACTAAATATAGATATGAGAAAATACTGTAAATTTTGTATATCACTAATTTTAGAGAGAGAGATACAGGTTTCCCTTGCTTTATGCTGTACATGAGTTCCTGGAAAACAGCACATAACTCATACTCACATAAAGGGAACCCACTTTAGAATGTAACAAATAGGGATACATTCCAAGCCCTCAACTGTACTGACCCCCATACCCACTTCTACCACTTTTAGAAGACAATTTGGTACTCACCAACAGCAGACAGTACACATGAGGACAGGGTGGTGGTGAATATTATCATAATGGGGATGGCAACTACAGAAACACTTGTGGCAGACAATGAGTGAGGAGCACAGATCCACACAGGAGACTATATTTTGGTGTGCATCACTCCCACAAAGCAGCTGACTCTGGGCTTCCACCACATAGATCGCATAAGAATGAATTTATGTTGCATATATTGAATTTTTGGTATAAAAAGGATCATTGCATAAGAGCAAATTTGCACATACAGAACACGCATAAAGTCAGGGAAACTGGTAGTTAGCCATATAAGTCTGAAGTCAAGCAGAAAGTAAAGCAGGGTGGCACCTCAGAGACAGACTGGTTCAGAGAGACATGAACTTTCATAGGCCCTACTTCATCATTTGTAGACGTGCCCATGGTGTGGGACAGAGTGTCTGACTTCCGCTTTTTTTGCTAGCAGTTATCTTCAGTTCTTACTGGGTGTGTCTACATGTCCATTTACACCAGCTTAAATTTTCTGCACAGTAAAATACTGTGCAGCAAATGGAAATAAACCAGCATCTACATGTTCAGACATTAAGGAGCATTAACACTGTGTGTGGACTGACTTGGAACTAAAGTTAGTCCCAAGTATCTCCATACACACAGTGTTACTGTAAGGTGTCTACACGTGCATTACTCTGCAGTAATTAATCAAGCGTAAATCTGATACCTGCATGGTACAGGTATCAAATTTACGCTCAAGTCAGCATAAGTCACCGTATTTGCTGTGCAGTATGGGCATGCACGTGTAGACACACACCCATACTGCGCAGTAATTTTGGTTTCTGCACAATAAGTGTGCATGTGTAGATGTGCCCACTGTTCCATTACTTCTGAAAATAGATAGCTGTGAGGGCTTTATGCATCGTATTGACTAAAAGTTAAATTACTTGACCATTTGCTCAGCATCATAATTACATTATACCTGGGATTCTACTATTATGTAGAGATGCCAAACCAAGCCCCTACATCTGCAAACCAATACATTTGCTGCTTAGATCAATTTATATAATGCACTAATAATTCACTCTAAGGAGGCAGAGTTTATACCTTTTTTGTTTGTGAGCTGAGTTATAGCATGAGCAGGCATTCCTCTGCATGGTTCTATTTATGTAAACCTTCTTTTCTTTAACCCCTAGTATAGTAAAGCTCAGGAACAAGACTAATTAGATATAGAATCATAGGAAAGTAGGGCTGGAAGGAACCTCAGGAGGATCAAGGCAGGATCATCACTATGCCATACAAATATTTGCCTAATCTACTCCTAAAACTACACAATTTACCCTGCCACACAACTACAAGGCATACTGCCCACAAACATGAAAAGTAACAGATTGTCCTTATTTTCAATATTGCATTTTACTAGAGGTTGCACAGCCCCAATGAAAAACTGGGAATAAATATCCCATGCCTCTGATTTTCATGTAGTAGTTTCTTTTGTTTTTCTCTAGATTTTTTTCTTATGAATGAGCACGTACCTACTATCACTTGCAGGGAGAGGCAGGTGGGGGAGGGACGGAGGCATTAATTGCGTAAAGTTGGTCATTTCAAATTGTAACTTTGCTCAATGAAACCCAGATATAAAGCTTGGCTTTACCTACTTGATTAAATTACAGAAAGATTCAAGAAAACATTCCAGTTCAAAATTAATTTTAATCATTCGAGATTAGCTTTTGTTACACTTGAGAAGTATGGAATGCAAAAATCAAAGCTTGGTACATTTCCCTGAAGGATGGTATACTTCATGTCTGTTGTTTAACTACTTGGCATCTTAAAATGCTGGACTGAAATTCCTATCAATAACAAACTTAATTTAATAAACACAAACTGGAACAATATATGTATGTGCTTCTAGCAAAAAAGGTAGGAACAATTTATTGATAAAACGAAGACATACAAAGTGCATAAATTGCTTCTGCTTTGGGAACTGAGATTATACATCTTTTTCATGGGCAATTTAGGGGCAGTTAACATTTAAACACAAAGGTTGTTTCTATAAGAATTATGTCAGATTTGTTAGAGTATCCTTACCAGTTTTTTTGGCAGAGCTCTTCCTTACGGAGCAGAAGATGTTGGAGCACTTCATCTAGTTGTGAAGAGTTGTTGTTTACACATACCCAAACAACAAGGCAATGCCAAAGAAAGGACTGAATCTTGAATTCTTTTTGTTCAACTTCTAATTGAACTGTCTGGTCAAAATTTAGGGTAAAATAAAAGAAAATTGAAGTGAAATGCATAGGTAAGAGGTACTGGATTAAAAAGTTAGTCTTTGAATTTTGCTTAGCATTTTATTATTTTATAAAACACAGTACTACAAATGTATCTAGTATCTTTCACACAATGTCTCCCAAAATCTCAGAATATAGTCATCAGAAGAGCTCCTGTTTTGTTCTCTGGCTCTTTCTGTATTCTAAAGCCGTCACCATTCAAATTTGTTTTTCTTGATATAATTAATATAAGGGGCCCTACTTATATGTTTACAGTTAAGCTTGTTTTACAGCAAGTATATCAATATAAACTGCCCTGCTGGGATTTTGCTCCATTTGGAGAAGGGATTTATGAAAAGAAAATTTTAGTTTGGCATTACATACAGCTTCATTGATTCTTGACTATTAACAATTCTTGACTATTAACAAAAGTACAAGTTCAGTAGTTTGAGGTTTTATGTCCATCAACCCTTTGAACTGGTGAACTTTCATAGAAAATTGTAAATGAGTAAGGCCTCCAGTACTGCATTCTGAACAGAACTTTGTGGTAATGCAAGTCTTCACCTCTACTTATCAGATTATAGGATCAAAGCCAGGCTACAGGTGTGGATTTCTACTCATTTTATGGTATGTATGTCTGTATGTATGTATGGGGGAGGGTGCGCGTGTTTGTGTATTGTATATTACATATCAAGAGACGTGGAGTGTTGACTTAAAGAGCCACACATGAAACAGGATATGCTAGTGCAGACCTCTCTTCCTTTGTTGGAGTCCTTCTGACTTCAGTAGAACTCCATAATAATGTAGCAACCTTCAGATTAGATTTGTAATGATTCATCAAAGTGAACCTGATTGGTGCACAAGGAGTTTTATACACTTACTTGAGTTGCCCGTGTGCCACTCATGGGAATGCTGCATGAACTAAACCCATCTATATGCTCCTGATCTGCACATGCTAACTCCTGAAAATGAGGTAAAGTAGCTAACTTAGAGCACTACCAAATGCATGTCTGCCACCACTTGGGCTGTCTTGGGCATCTATATTGGCATTGGCTCAGTGCAGCTCTGTGAGGCCTCATTTCCAAGATTTGCTGTGTGTAAAGCAGGAGTGAGAAGGGTTGCTTCACAGTGGGTGCATCTACACAAGACATTTCCTGAGGAAGAGACTAATTAGTTCCACAATAAAAGATCTCCATCTACATGTGTGGAGCTATTAGGCCAGAGTAAACTAATTAACTCCACCATAGGTTATTACTGCCAGATACAAGTATTATCCTATGGCAGAGTTATTTACTCCACTGCATTGCATATATAGACACCGACAGGGCTGGCTGGAGCACAACTGTGCTTCAGTATGGGGGCTGCCTGCTGGCTAGCCCCTCACTGAAGTGCCTTTATGTCCCAGACAGCCCCTCCACGGCACACTGAGCCAGGTTGGAATAACCCCGGGGTGGCAAGCTGACCCCAGGGGGCCCCCTACCAGCTGGGGCTGTGCCATCCCTAATCAACGTACTGCAGTCCCAGGCAGACATGTAAACACCGTGCCCAGGAGCAATAAACCTCAGTGAGAACTGCACTGGAATTTATTTAGTCAAATTAATTTAATGTGTAGATGCACTTAGTGGCATCCTACAGCACACAGCAGAGGCAGTACAGACACACCCTTATCAACTTCTATAATAATCTACTTGTAAAATTATTCATGTCTATCATTTATGCATTAGTGTGTGACTACTCCTGCTGCCTGGCTTAAATAATGTATATTGAAGGAAAGAATTGCCATGCTGGATCAGAGTTGAGGTCTATCTAGCTCTGGTTCCTGTCTTTTGATAGTGGCCAACAACCAGGATGATTCAGATGAAGTTTAAAGAACTCTTTAGTAGGCAGATGTAGCATAATCCTTCCCTCACACCTGCAGTTGAAGCTTCATCTGCTTTGTAATTTTAAGAGAGTGGTGTACCCCTAAATTGTGAGGTCTAATATCCCCTCTATGAAACTAGGATAACTCTGAACATTCTTGATATAGGTATAAATGTCCAAACCCTGCTTGTTTTGGAAATAACTTTGAAGTAATATATATTCATTATTCAAAATAGTTATAAAAGTGCAATCACAGTCCAAAGAGAAAGCCCCAGTCCAGAACAAAATACTTTATGGCCTTATCCACAAGTGCAGGCTCTGCAATGAGTCTACACATTCATAGGAAAAACTCTTTTCACAAAATGCTTGCTTCATGGCTGACAGAGAGCTTCTGGGGAGAGGAAGGGGGGTGAATGTAAATGAGCAAACTGCTCCTTGAACTCTACTGCTCTTGATTTCTCAGGTGCATGAATTTCCTCATTGGTGGCTATGCTGAGCCTGCAAGTTAATTCAGCTTAAGGCTTGTGGCAAGTTTCCTGCATAGCCGTGTGTAAGTAGGAGACTTAGCAAACTCAGGGAACAGGCTGTGGACTGGAATTGTTTTTTAAAATTAGCCAGAGTTCCCATGAAGGAGCTAGCATTCATCCTCACTTCTTGGAGGATGCTTGAGGGCCCCTACTGCTTGATTCAGTAAACCTTGGGGGATAATGTATTAAACTGTGCACTTAAATATTTAGTAGAAACTACGCTTTGTTAATTGAATCACCATCAGGATATGTTTTAGCTGTCTGCTCCTAACTTGTCTAATGTTTCTAAAATCCTTTCTGCTCTGTTACTTTTATTTAGGGATTCATAGCTATGACAAAGAACAGCAGACCTTGAAATAAGGAAAATAAAAATAGACATAGAAGAAGCTTCTGCAATCTGCTGCTGAAACGTGTAGGTGTGTATTGTCTATAATTTATTAGCAGCAGTGTCAGAAAGATTGACTGCATTCAAAAGCCTCAGACACCTGATTTTTCAGAGGAGATTCCTTTAAATACTAAGTAATGTTGTTGAAGGCTGTAACAATTCTTTTTCATAAAAAACAAAGGCTAGGAATAGATTATTATTCTGCTAAATTACACGGTATAAACTTTTCAAATCCCTAAACTTTCTATGAGTGAAAGAAAGGATAGAGGTGGTTTGGGCACCAAAGCACTCTTTCTTTCGTCCCTCCTCTTTGGTTTCTTCCTTTAATGATCCAGGCATTTTAAGAGTTTCTTATTTCTTATTAGTGAGCAGAGGTCCTTGTTATGAGAAGGTTCTCTTTTATTTTCTCTCCTCGTTCATTGAAGAAACTTGCTCAGAATTAATTAGTCTAATTAAAATGATGGTATCATTTTCACATGTTGAATGCAATAACAAAGGGTGGGAAGGATTTTTCCTTCAGGCTATAGCTGCAGCAGCATAAAAGTACCACCAAGTCAGCATCTGGCTGGTGGGGTTATTCCCCTGACATAGAAACTACAAAGCCTTTTCTGAAAGCTGTAGGGTAGGCGGTTTGTTTGGGTGGTGCTTCGAGCAGGGATAGTAGTAGCATTGCTATTGCACTTCTGTATGACGCTGCTACCTATGGGCAGTTTGGCTGGGACTGTCATAACTTAGCTAGCATTTCTGAGCCACCTACATTGTAGTCCCTTTTGGCCCCTGAACTAATCAAGAATCAGGAGGGAACAAATGGTGACATAAAGCCATTTTGGGCTTAACCCCCACCCCACTTCCTCTTTGGTCTGTAAGTTTAGACTGTGCCTTCCTGGCTAGGGACAGAAGTTACACATAAACTGGTTTAAGTGATCAGAAACTGGTTTAAACCTGTAACAGAACAGAAGTTCCGTGCACAGAAACCAGTTTCAAAATGGTTGGAACTGATTTAAGATAAACCTAGTTGAATGCAGTATCAGATTCAACTGACTTGGGTCAAACCGGTTTATGGAACTTCTGTCCCAGACCCCTTCCTGGTTTAGGTTAATTCAGAGTCCCCCAGCATCCCAGCATGCTTTTCCCTGGGCGGGGCTGCCTGCTTCAGAGAGCAGGGCTGGCCCCACTCCTCTCTTCCCTAGCTAGAGCACTGTCACTCTTCCAGCTGGCTGAGAAGGGGCTGGGGGACTGCAGGCACAGCAGCATCTCCTGGTTTTCCCCCTATCCCACACCCACTCATAGCTCACTGCTCAAGCAGGGATCCCCCCCGCACCCCAACAGCACAGACCTCATCTGCACAGACCATAGCCAGCATCTGGTCATGGTCACATCAATCCTATGCTAGCTAATGCTGAGAGATGTCTGTATGTGCGTGTCTCCAATTTCACTAGGACAAAGGCAGACAGAACAGTGTCCGCTTAGGACTTTTTGGTGCTAATCAACAGGTCAGCTGGTAATGTCCCTCCATTTCTTCCTTGAAAAAAACTTGTTTAAGAAGAGCTTGAACTAATGAGAGAGGATTTTGTTTTCTCAATGGACTGATAAACTTTGTGTTATCAGCTCCCTGCTGGCTCCCCTGCCTGTCAGTTTGCTGCAGACAGTATGATGAAGCAGGAGAGGGAGATTGAAAAGCTCACTATCATCAACAGATGCATGCACTACATACAAGCAGTCCTTTCTGTCCTGTCTCCCTTGCCTCAGAGCGCTAGCTGGGGACTGGGGTCTGGCAACACTCCCGCCCTTTGAGTAGCAAACCAGGAAAGCCTGGTGAGGGCTGTTTTCCCCTCTCCCACCAGGCACACTCCAGGTGGAGCCTGTGCAAACCAAGGTGGGGGTTTAAAACACTCCCTAATAGTAGAATACTGCCAGACCTAGCCATTCCTGCCCCGCCCCCCTCAGCTCAGTACTGAAGAAGGGAAGGGAGGGCTTGTTCTAGTGCCCCCCGACTTCTAGCCTGAGCCACTGCAGACATGTGCCTGCATTTCTTGATTCAAAAGTAAATGTCTATCCACTTGCAAATCGGTTCAAGCTCGTGGGTTAGACTAAATTGAAATGATTGAATCAATTTAGGCTCAGGCTTTTTGAATGCCTGTCTCTAGCCCCTGTGGTGCAACACTAAAAATAAATTACCAGCATCTTTTTTCTAGCCATGCAGTTTGTGGACACTCCACTTTTACTTTTATAATCACACTCTTGCATAAATGCCATACACCACCCAATGCCCAGGTGTTTCAATACTTAACATTCGTTTTCTACCAAGGCTTCTACCAGCACTTCCCCATTGCTTGAAAGCTGTTCAAACACAGCTTGAGGGCCTAAACAATAACAATCATATTACAGCTACTCTTTCTTCTTTATATTGTCTTCCTATTAAGTAGAGGATTAATTTAACTTGTCCCATTCAGTCTGTAAAGATCTTCACAGTGGGTTATATTAAAGATCTTCTTCTGCAGGCTTGTCCTGACATAAGGCTTGTAGGATGTTCCACTCTCCTACTTTCTATCTGTCTCAACGCCCCACTCCTAACTGATAAAAACCCTTTTCCTATCAGCTGTTTATTATCCACCCACACTTCTTGTTCTGAGGGAGCCCAGATTAGTGACTGTCAGGCCATGCTGTGAAGCTCATTCTTCCCTCCAAGTGCTTCTGTGAGAGGGTTGGCTGCTATGGTTAGGATTGGTTTGCTATGTTTCTCATGATGAAATCTGAACTAGAGGAACAATTCCTATTTTTGAAGAAGTCAGCTTTGAAGAGATTGGTTAAATATTTCATTATGATTATTTTCCCTTTCATTTTTCTCGATGTACTGAACACCAGCACTTTTCTCTGAGACCCCTAATGCAAGAGGAGTAAGTGCATGACCACGGTGCTTCCAAGTCTAGCTATGAATCAGATGCATAGAAAAGCATCACCTAGTTCAGAAGCACTGAGGCAAGTTGAATACAACAGTGGTTCTCAACCGGGATAATGCCACCTTTGAAAAAGTTGTGGGGGGTGCCCTGACTGAAAATGTTGACAACCAATGCATACACCATTCCTCTGCCCAAAGAAGTATACATGCAAGTGGCTACAGCCCTGGATACATGTTTTTTAAAAAATATTTAAATATTTTCTTTTCATGTTTAAGGGCCATTGCTCTTATAAGAGTTCACGTGGCTCTGTCACAAACAACATTATAATTATCTTAATGAAGTTCAGCTTTGTGACCCTGGAAAAGTCACTCAGGAGCATATTTGCTGAACAGGCTTGTTCTAAGCACTTCTATTAAGTGAAAATGTGAGTTCTCACTTTTTTGTGCCTCAGTTTCTCCACCTGTGAAATGGAGCTAATACTTAACCTCTTTAAAACATACTATAAGGCTCTTGGATGGAAACTTTATTTAAGACCTAAAATAGACTAGTATCATGACCACTATTTTTATTTGGGTTAGGAGGAAAAAACCAGAAATGGTGCTGGTTATTTTTCAGACATTGTTACTCTCTCTCAGGTAAGTACATGACTAAGTAAAGAGAAAGGAACAAGAAATATTGTTCATCTAACTGAGACTACATCAGCTCTTTTGAAGTATTAACAGCCTGCGACCTAGACACATAATTAGGCAGTTTTTAATCATATCAATGATAGGTTATTGTGTATCAAATAATTAGGGTTGTATCATCCCCTACTACAGAAAAAACAGCCAGAGGAGAAAATTAACTCAAAAAAATTCTTCATGGCCCATTGCACAGAAGTTTTGATGCCTAATCCCTTGGTGGGGGGCGGGGAAGGAGGCTTGGGGCTGCTGAAGGCAAACAGGGAACATAGTGATCCAACTATGCTGACACCCCAGGATCCAATAGGAAACCTTTGTATCTCAGGATAGCCTGGTAGAAAGCCAGCTATTTCTAGTTTCCCTGATCTGCAGCCTTCCCCCCCTGGCAGCATGGTTCACTCAAGTGCTGTGTTGCCAGAGGAGGGATATGCATGAATCCCTTTCCCCCCTCCCAACCAGTTTGAAAGAGTGAGCATTAGTTAAAGCTGTCCTAAAAATGGAATGTGTAAAGGGGACTCTTCCAATTGTACTAGTTAATTACACTGATAATTAATTGTATTAAAAATGTGGGTGGTGAATTCATGAAAGGATCTGTCTTACAAATCCAGACTGCAATCTCTCCAAATTGAAGTCTATTCTGTTTATCATTTTACTGAACTATTGACAATTTGTCCAGTTAAGCTCAGCTTTAATAATTTTCACAGAACTGCCAGGCATGCTTATTTGATCACAGTAATCCTATCTGATGCATCATACATCATCCGATTATGTTACCCACCGTGCCAAGAAGAGTCTGATCCTGTCTTCCTTCCAAGCTTACATCAGATCCTGATAATGATTCAGAAAGTACCATAGCACCACATATGGTTTCTCCAGACTCCCGCATAAAATTCACAGCCAGGAAGAGGTTTGGAAATGATGAGTACCGTAGTTCACAAAGTGAAAATGCTATGGCATGAAAAATAATTTGGTGAATATTATCTTACTATTGTTTTACAATGTGTTTTGTTTGGCTTTTACTTATTATATGAGATTTCCCTTTACTATTTTACTGATAGACCACTATCAAATTTACCACAGGGTAGATTTATAAATATTGTGTGACCTCTTGTGGTACAACAAAATACTACAAATATGATTCATAGCTAATAACTTACATAACCCACAAACTACATACAACTGAAGTCTATCATGATGACTGAGTTCCTAATTAACTATGGCTAACTCTGAACAAAGATGAGGCTTCCAGGTAGTAATGAATCACAATGTGAAATCTCTCTTGTTACGTCAGTTATTCGGTAACTAGGTATTTCTGGCTGACTGCTGGCAAACCAAATTTAACTTTCCTAAACAAAAGTGTAACTTTTTTCTCAAAATATTTTTGTAGTTTGATAATACTTGAAGTTTCATATTTAGCATTCATACACTGATATCTATAATGCAAATGTGGTTTGATTCCTGTTAAAATATATTTGACATAGAAGAGATTTAATTTCATGTATTCAGTTGCATGAAAAAGAGGGTTTTGTGAGAGGACATAACCTCAGTGGTTACCTAAAAGAAGGTATGACTGCCTGTAAACCAAGATACTGGACACTGCATATCAGTGTAAGTACTACTTTAAGAATGGCAGGTACAGGAAGTTCTATTGTGAAGATGTCTATTACTGTATTTATACATTGTCTGTAATAGACCACTGTGGACAAAGCTTGTAATATAAAAAGGTACACTAATGGGAAAGGTACACTAGTGGGGAAAAAGTGGGTAATCATTTTTTTTAAACATCCGATTCTTTGTTCTTCATTTTGTGTATTACTCGTGGCCATGACAACCAATGATAGTAGCAAGACTGCAATGCCTCTGCAGTCTTACTACAGCAGCAGCCTACTGATTCACTGCATCCAGCATATGTAAAGGCAAAAAACTGAAATATAATATGAATGCCTGTCATTAGGTCTGTTTTATCAGCAGTGCTGGCATAATAAATAAATAAATAGGAGCCTAAGTCTATGAGCACCCTCCCTCCCCATTGTGGTCAATGTCAGTTCTAGGTACTCAGCACCCTGAATAAGGTTTTCAGCACCTTACAGGATTGGATTATATGTCACTACAGTACCCTAGAACTGCTTAAGGATTTTGCAATGTTGACTTTTTTCTATTTATAGCAATGACCTTTCATCACCTAAAATATATGGTAATATCTAAGAAAGCTTTGTGTGTGGATTTCATGAGTAATTAACATCAATCAAATTCCAAAGAGGATTTAAATAAGTTGATTTGATTCAACTTCATTTTAATTTTTCAGCATTTCTACATATACTGCAATATCTATTGAGACCAGGCTTAAAAATCACAAGATACAGGAAATTTTTGGCACATGCCCTGAGACTATATTGACTAACTTGCATTTAGTAAGTCAGGGGTGCAGAGTTGTTCTAATTTTTTTCTTCCTTTTCACTTATAGACATGACCTTTACTATATACCTCATTTAACAAAACTGATTCCTAGCTTATTTACAGTTCCCAAGTAGTTAAAGGGTATTTTTCAAGAGATTTTCCCTATATAGAAAATATGTAATACTCTACCATTTAATCCTATTTGAAGCCCATCTATCTGTTCTTCAGAAACGTCCAATTGACCAGACAAATGAAAAACAAGGAGCCTTAAAAAAACCAAAAATCCAACCTGACAAAAGAAGTAAAAATATTATTGCTTTCTTCATAATGCTTACAGTAAATATGCAGATGACATTCTAGTTTACAGGGCTACACCATTGTCATCCTCCAACTATATAGTGATATAGCTCTGTTATATTATATCAGGAGAAAACCGGAATGCTAAATTGGGCCATACATATTTACACTCTACACATATAGTGATTTTATGACTAATGAATAATTTTACTGTGTGTCATTCAGTGTGTATTTATGATACTTAATAAATGAATAGTAATATCTTGGCACTTATATAGGTTTTTACTCTAAGTGGTTAGGACTAGTAAGGGACTCTGAGTCACTAAGCTTTTTTTGTAAGGAGAAAAAACACATTTTGGTAAACCTAAGACTGCATTTGTTGGGGATTCAACTTATCTGAGGAAACAAAAACACAAGAAAACCCATAACATGGTATGATGACCGGCAAAAATGCCAGTTGGGACAACAGGGGAGCCCTTATCTTTTTCAATATAGCAAGAGACCCTGAAAACTGAAGTGGCAGAGTATAGGAACTTCATCAAGGAGGCCCTGTGTGAAATGCATGCACACTGTAGTAATGTCCGTTCTGCCACCATAGGTTTAGATAGTACATTTGATGGCTTACAGATTTGGATGGTGGTTTAATTATATGCTTGTCAAGCTGATAGGGGCTGAAAAAGCTATAAAACAAGTGAAAAGAATCGAAAAAAGTTAATAGACGTCATACAGACATTGTTAAAGAAAATCATTTAAATAAAAACATATTTTTCCCCTCTCCCCAAAATTTCAGTCAAACACAAAATGTCAGAATAATTAGACTCCCTGGAGCAGCTGGAGGATACAGCTTTATTTCTTTTTGGAACTGAATGTATTGCAGTTGGATTTAGCTAAAGATTCAATACAGAATATATTGAATCAAAACAAGGGCTCCATTTAAGACCCCTGAGCAAGACGTAGGTAGAGCAATCATCTTTACTGTGCCAAGTGTATATGACAAAAGCCATGTCTAAAGAGAGAATACTGGCAGTAACTAGGGAAAAAAATGGGTATGTTTTATTTTGAAAATCTTGATTTTTCTTCTCTTCCCAGATCAAAGCTCATGAATACAGGCAAAACCAAGAGAATTTGTTCTTCTAAAGAAAGGGTTTGGAAAAAGGAAAACATTGAAGCATCTGTCTTTCTTCTGGCCAGGCTCCCAGCCAGGGAGTAAAGGAGAAAACATTTTATTTGGAATATTGAAACAGCACAAAGTGTTTTAAGTAAGTAGAAAAATCCTACCAGGCTGTTAATCAGAAAGAACATTCTTGTATTTCTCTTGGTCTTATACAGTTTTGGGGCCACTGGGAGACCAGCTCTTAAAATGCAAAGGTCTCTAGAGCCCTGGAATTGTAACATGAGAACTTTCACTAAGGTCATCTCTGCTTTTATTCCAGAACCATGCTGTTAGTTCACCTCCTTTCCTCACTTCTCCAGTGCTCCTGGATCTCTCTACTGCTATGCCACTCTTTGGTCCACAATGGCCCATGTAGCTACTTTTGGGTTTCATTTCAGAAAGACTATGATGAATCCAGGAGCTCCACAGAGTAATCCTGCCCACTTGCTCCTCCTCATATGCCCCAGTGCCTAGAAATTAGGTAGTGTAACTGGTTTGACACAGCCAGAGCCATGCTTGGCCTTTGTCTCAGATGTGCTTCTTGGCGCATGCTTAGGTCTGTGGTAAATTTGCTGTGATGTTCAATATCTGGGCTCTGATACATGCCAGCGGGAACAAGTGGGCAAGGCATGCTTCTTGGCAGCACTCCCAGATTCAACAGAGGCAGTGCAGACATGCCTTAAAACCAGCTGCTATTGCACCCACACCACCTCTCCTCGTATGATACAGGGTGAAGTACCTAATAGGAGGAAGTGTCATTGTATACCAAGGGACAAGGCTAGGGCAGATGTGGGGTACGGTCACTGGCCTGGCCTCTCCCAGGCTCGGGATACTCCGCACCTAACTTGTTTTCACTTTCAGGGATGGAAAGTGAAATCATGTCAGAAATATCCTTACAGATTGGAAAGCTGGGTTGGAATTAACAGGATGAAGTTCAATGCTGACTAATGCAAGGTGCTGCACCTCAGGAAAAGTAATAAAAATACAAATACAAAATGGGTGACTCCTGGCTGTTTGGCAGAACTACAGAGAAGGATCCGGGAGTCTTGGTAGATCGCAGACTCAACGCAAGTCTGCAGTGTGATGCAACTGCACGAATGGCAGATGTAGTTTTGGGAATGCATCAATGGGAGCATTATATGTGAGACATGGGAGGTGACAGTGCCTCTGTACTTGGCACTGATGAGGACTTATCTAGAGCAGTGTGTGCAGTTTGGGGCTGCACATTTTAAAAGGGATATGGAAGTTAGAGAGGGTCCAGAGGTGGGTGACAAAAATGATAAAGGTCTTGGAAGGCAAGTCGTACAAGGAGAGGCTGAAAGAGCTAGCTAGACAGTGAAATAAGCTGCCTAGGGAAGCTGTGATTTCACCATCACTGGAGGTGTTTAAGAAGACTTTGGCCAGCCACTGGTCAGGGATGCTCTAGGCATAGCTATGCCTATGTTTTACTATGAGTATTTCCCACGCTTCTGGGCTTTACTGCTTGCCACATGGGGCCAGGAGGGATGTCCCCCACTCCCTCTCTCCTTCATCCCCCTCAGGCTGCTAAATATCAGGGCTTTTTTAAGCCTTCCTCAGAGGCATTGGGGATTGGCTGTAGCCAAGGCTGGGGGTTGGGGCTGGGAAGTGACAATGCTCCTGCTGGGATATGAAGTCGGAGGTTCCTGACTAGAAGGTGTTCCCTTCCACTCCGGGTCAGACCAATCACCATATTTGGGGTTAAGAGAGAATTTTATCCCATGGTCAATTGGTATGGACTGTGGGGGTTTTGCCTTCTCCAGTAGCAAGGGGCATGACCCCCTTCTTGGGATCTCTTAGACATATATTAACAATCTTTACAGCAGAAGTATGTTGGCCATAGTGGTCCTCCTGCTTTAGAAAGGTTAGAGTATTACATCTGATGTTGTGTCAGGCTGGCTGTGCAGTTTTTCTAAGAGGTTATATAGTGGATTTGTACTGGATGACTGGGATTGGGATGATCCTACCTCAGGCAAGGGGTTGGTTTAGATGATCTCCTGAGGTCCCTGCCAGCCCTACTTCTCTATGATTTTATGATGTAGTTTAACATTTATTTGAAAATTATTACTCGTATGCTGATGGGGGGTGGGGGAGGGAGGCGATCTCTACACTTATACAATCCTAAAAGTTACAAGTGATCTGCTGGATGGGTAATACTTTGTTAGGATGCCAAAAAACCCAACTGTTCAATCTTGCAAAGTCTATGCAGAGACTGGAAGACAAATCCGTCCACCCTCATCTCACAAAATGAATAGGAGTTTCTGTTTTCAAAGAGTAAATACTGAAAAGAAACCCTTACAGTGTGTAGTTAGAGCTCCCAATTACCTTACTTACAAGAAGATAAATCTGCAGTATCCCTGACAACTTTTGTTGTAAAAGAAGGAAATGGAACTTGAACTTCAGGAACCCTTAAACCCTCGTAGAATAAACAATATGTGCACAGTACAAGTCCAAGGACCTTACTCAGTCATAGGAAAGTAAAACCAGTGCTACAGATCCCAGACCGTTCTTAGAGATGCCATATCCTTTCCTGGTGTTTACTGGATTCATACTCTAATGGAGATCCTGTCACAATAAATTTGCCACAGATCTCACTCAGCATTGCCCTCATGAAGAAAATTTCAGGGAGCTTTCCACTAATTTAAATACCAAACACCATGAATCATTCACCATTGTTGCAGCTGCAAAACAATTTCAGCAGCAACTGTCCATTTTCTGAAATAAAATCTTCTTTGAGACTGAACAAAGTTGAAAAGAGAACATATTTTAAGGTTTTAGTTAAAATCCATTCAATCTGAATGTACATATATATTGCATATATATTTCTGACTCTACTGCACTTTATTTTACCACTTTAAAAACTTCAGCATATTCACAGCTAAATTTAATCAACAGCAGTAAATTTCTGAAAAATATTTTCATTGCTATGAAATAGCCCTTTTGGATGCATTTTTCCCCAACTTTTCAACCATTTCTATTACCAACCCTCAGGTTCCAATATCCTCCCTAGCCAGCCCATTAATTAACAGTACACCACATGCATGTTGTGTGGAATCAAGTCTCTAACCCAGTCTATTACTCTTGCTTATGAGAAATAGTGTTTTATGTTTCTGGGCTGTGACAGAGGCTGCAAATACACATTCAAATCATCCAAGACAACTCTCCCAGATTTGTTTTCCTGAGAGAAAAATGGACTTATACAGAAGTTCAAACAGAGAAGCAAGAGCCTACAGTGTGGACACAGAATACACTTGCCCAACTCCTTTTCTGATATGTTCTAATTAGAAAGCATCAGAGCAGACTCGATTAATCTAATTAAAATGCTACAACAATGTCACCTTCACATGTATTCACCATCCCAGTGTTTCAAAATGACAGCGCATTTAACTAAAGCGCATTGAACAAGCTTTAATTAAAGTACCCCCACCACCATTTTGAAGTGTGTGGTGCTGAATACACAAGATGCTTCAGGCATTTTAATTAGAGAGGCTCCTGAAAGCTGCTCTAATTAAAACGTCCACCCTCCCACCCCGCTCCAGAACCCTGGAGCATGTGTAAAGATGCCCTGGGATGCCAGGGGTCCCTAGAACAGCCTAGAGCCTGGCAGTCTTTTTTTCTAAATGAATGTGGGCAGGAATTGTCAGGTACAGGGAAGGTGGGGACAGGGTATAATGCCCAGAAGAGTCCTCCAGTCTTTCCCCTCCCCTGTGCTATGTTGGAACCCAGCTAAGGCTGGGCAGGGTGTATGCACTTATATGCTTTCCTGCACCCAAGTACTGTAGTGTGATTCAGGCAGGGAACAAGCCAGGAGCAGAAAACATCCCCTAAGTGCTTCAGTACTTGACTTTTCTAGATCAAAGCTGTAGCAGGCACCCCTAGCCCCTGCTACTTGAGAGGTAAGGAGCTAGCACCAAAGGGCTGCTGTTAAGTAGGAAGCAGGGCAGGGGTCACCTGCAGAGCTACGTGTGCCAGGGAAACCCACTAGAGGTTAAAGGGCAGCAGGGGAGAAGGCACAACTGAGGCTCTGACCTGAAACTGCAACACCTGTGGGCTGAGCCATGTGACTACAGAAGGCGGGTCTCCAGCCTATTAAAAGTCTGGCCCTGCCTCCCACTGCAAGCAGAATAGGGAGGAACTCAACCAACCAGGAAGCCAAGGAGTTGCTGCCAACCCAGCAGCCAAAGGGTAGGAGTTGGTTGAGGACCGGGGGGGATCCAGAAAGGGTCTACATATAGATGGCAGAGTACACTGGAGGAGCTGATGCAGCTGATAGAGGTGGATAGGAGGCCACAGGGTTGCCACAGGTACACTCAGCATTTCAGGGTCTGCGATATGGTGGGCTGCGTGGGGCGGAAGCCCAAATACTTGAGAGATAGGAAACTGAACCTAGTTACAGGGCCAGACATGGGTATACAGGGAGAGCAACTTCACCCCAGGCCAGGGACGTGGGGGCGGGGAGGGGAGGGGTGCTGGGGAGAATTGAGAGTAATCTCTTCCTGAGTCAGGGATGCCAGGTGGGGCTAGGCAAAACTGAGGGCAATGTTGTCCTGGATCAGGGATGCCAGGGGACTGGGCAAAACCAAGAGCAGCTTCATGCCAGGGCAGGGATGCCAATGGGGTTGGGGCAAGGTGCAAGACAGAGCTAAGGGGCCCAGAGACCGGAGACATATAGTGAAGGCTGAGAGAACTGGACCTGAACCCATGGGCTGGGGATGGAAGCCTGAAGCTAGAATAAAGTGGGGTATAACAGGGAGCCAGAGGTCCCTGTTACTGAGAAGGGAGAAATACAGCTGAAGACCCAGCAATATAAACAACCATGCAACCGAGAAAGGCTGTGGGCCGCAGACTGAAGCAGCCACAGGGAGGATTGAGTGGCTCATTATCCTGAGAGCAAAACACTTGTATGAGCCCCTGACTTACCTTGCAGTGATAAGGTGGCACTCTGGGAAGTAGGTAAGGGAAGAGGGAGAAACCACTCAGCCACTGTATCAGAACTGGAATACCCCAAAGAGCACGCCATGTACCCAAGGAGGGGAACTTGTATAGGGAGAGTGATAGTTTGCCCTTTCTTTATGTACTTTTATCCAGAACAGGGCTGTATGAATTAATCTTATTGCCTGCCTGTTCTTTATGTTAGTTTACCCTGAGAAAGAATGGGGGTTTGTTAAAGGGACAGCACACCTTTTTCTTTCAGGGCATTCTTCCAGCCTGAGCAGGGAAGGTTTGGGTTCAATAGATAGACTTCTTCTGTTTAAGCTAACCAGTTGACCAGAAGTGACTATAAGGGAAGGAGGAGGTCAAAGGGGTGTCCAAGAGGCACAAGAGGTTGTGGAGAAGCTTGAGAGAGTCCAGAGAAGAGCCACACGCATGATCAGAGATCAGGAAAACAGACCTTACGACGACAGGCTGGAAAAGCACAGGCTCAGGGGTGATCTGATGGCCACCTATAAGTTTATCAGGGGTGACCATCAGTATCTGGGGAAACGTTTGTTCACCAGAGTGCCCCAAGGGATGACAAAGTCAAATGGTTATAAACTACTGCAAGACCGTTTCAGGCTGGACATGAGGAAGAATTTCTTTTCTGTCCAAACCCCCAAGGTCTGGAATAGCCTGACATCAGAGATGGTTCACGCACCTACATTGAACACCTTCAAGAGTAAATTGGATGCTTATCTTGGTGGGATCCTATGACCCCAGCTGACTTCCTGCCCTTCAGGCAGGGGACTGGGCTCGATGATCTTCCGAGGTCCCTTCCAGCCCTAATGTATATGAAATCTATGAAGAGTATTGTAAGCCCTGCCAGGGGCTGGGGCTCATAACTTAAGCAAGATACCACCAAGAGGGCCAAAGTCTGGACAAGAAATACAGCTGAAGCAGTCCAGAGCTGGAAAGGCTAAGACCAGAGCTCAAGAAGGGCAGATACCAGGGCTGGGCCTGGAATCCATGTTCCTCGGATAGTGGGCTGAAGGAAAGATAAATCAGCTAGATGAAAGGAGCCAAGGCTGGGAAGGCCAAGGTTCCCACAAAGTTGCTGAGTATCAAAAAGAAAAACAGTGGGTAGGGCAAAGAGCTTTGCTGTGGTAATGGCTGGTAACAACTGTGAGGCATGTGCATGGCTATAAGGGAGGTTGGAGGACACAGACACAGCCTTTAAGGCAAATGGTGCCCAGAGGCACTATTAGGGAATGGACGGACAATAGATGCAACTCTCGCTGGCCCCTGGGCAGCCTCCCAACAGTTTTTCCCAAGTAACTTCAAGGCACGGCAGAAAGGAAAAGGGGACGACCCAAGCACCCAGAAGAGAAAGGGCTCGTGGGGTCAAAAGAGCGTGCTACCATGCCACTCAACCCCGGCCCTGCCGTAGGGAGCTAAAGCCAAGAGGGCCGAGGCCCCTACGGGAAGGCAAAACTGTGGACAGAGTAACACCTGTGAGGCATGGACATGGTGGTAGGAACACAAGGATGCCACAAATTCAGCTCATAAGAGAATCAGGGCCCAAGGAGCCCCAGGCCAAAAGGAAGAGTGAGAGGAAATTTGTGTGCCAGGCTCTGAGCACCAAGTCAGATGGGCTAAATTGTGCTCAAGAGAAGAAATGAATACTGAGAGAAAGTAACCTGGGCTCACCAGCCTCTGAGGGAAACCGCCCCTGATTACCTTTAACACCAAGGTATGACCCTGAGAGGCTGAAGCAGGAGCCATACAGGATTAAGGCAGTCATTTGGCATCACAGCTGCCCTTGGGTGCCATCCTGTTACAGAAGCACTCCTGTGGGAGAAGAGAGAGAGAAGTAAAGCACTCTGGGATTGTAGAGATTGGATCTGTATCTGCTGCCTGTACAGAAGTTCTGTCTCCTGATAGATATTCTCCAGGGAGAACTCATTCCCATGTTATTTTTCTTCCTGAGTGGCAACTTTTAATCTGGGAGAAAAATTATGAGACAGCAGGGACGCTCCCTGGAGCAACTGAATGTCTGTCCAAGCCTTAACTGAGATCCTTGTCTTTTTGTAAAAAGCTGAGTTTCCTTCTCAATTATGTTTGGGAATGATTGCTCAGAAGAAACAGAAAAGAGATATGATCATGAAGTGCAACACTGGATTATTAAATAGTACAAGGTAGGCACATCTACACATGCATTTGCTGCAGCACCAGTTTACTTGCAAGTAAATTATTCGCAAGTTAACAGTGCCAGGCAGGTATCTACATGTTCAGGGAAACAGGAGCAGATTTGCTGCCAATCTGCTCCCACTTCCCAGGGCCCTGGAATGGGCCACTGCTGCCACCAGGGGGAGCTCCAAACTACAGCTGCAGCTGCCAACAGTCAGCAGCCCTCTTCAAAAGCCCACCTTGCTCACTGCTCTCTGGCCAGCCACTTCTCTGGCCAGGAGCAGCATGTGCAGCATAGGGATAGCATGTGGCAGCACTCTCCTCGCTGCCTCTGACTCTCCTGGCTGCCCCTGGCAGTGACAACCAACGCCCCACAGTCCTGCTGGCTACTGCATTGGCCCTGCTGGCCCATCATGCTGACCGCTGCCTGACCCACAGCCCTCTTTCTCCTCCTGGCTTCCACACACTCAGCAACCACCCGCCCATCTGCTGCACGCTGTCCTAGGGCTGCCGCTGTACACCTGCCACCTCAATCCCATCTGCCTGGCTGGACCCCACCAGGAATGCCAATGATGGGCTCCTCCCCATGGACACCTGGCTGGTCCTCACCTTGCTGAAGATGGTCACACCCACCAGCCTGTGGTATTTCAGACACCTTTTTGGCATGGACAAGGCCACTGCCAGGGAGGCTGTCCTGGAGGTATGGAGTGTCCTCCAAGAAGTACTGGGGACACTGTGTGCCACATGCATGAACCCCTAGCAGTGGTCATGGAGTTCCATGGCCTGGGATTCCCTCAAAGCATCAGGGCCTTTGATGGGACCCATATCCCCGTCATCTACCCGCCTCATGGAGACTTCCCCTATTACAGCTGGAGGGCTTTCATTCCATGGTGCTCCGGGCCATCATGAACCACTATGGCGCCTTCACGCATGTAAGTGCCAGCTGGGCAGGCAGCACCCACAATGCTCACGTTCCAAAACTCTGGCCTGCCAGGCCTGGTGGAGAGTGGGTGCTTTGTGCCAGGTGTGCCAGACTTGCAGCTGGGTGATGTGGTAGTTCTGTCCCTCATAGTTTCATAGTTTCTAGGGTCGGAAGGGACCTGAGCAGATCATCAAGTCCAACCCCCTGCCATGGCAGGAAGGAGTACTGGGGTCAAACGACCCCAGCAAGGTGTTTGTCTAGCCTTGTCTTAAAGACTCCCAGGGTAGGAGCCAGCACCACTTTGCTTGGAAGTTGGTTCCAGATCCTAGCCACCCTGACAATGAAGTAGGGCCTTCTGATGTCTAATCTGAATTTACCCTCTGCCAGCTTGTGACCATTATTTCTGGTCACTCCTGGTAGTGCTCAGGGGAACAGGGACTCCCCCAATGCCTGCTGGTCCCCTCTGACTAGTTTGTAATAGGCAACTAGATCCCCCCTCAGCCTTCTCTTGTGGAGGCTGAACAGGTTCAGGTCCCTTAGCCTCTCCTTGTAGGGCCTGCCCTGCTGCCCCCAGATCATATGAGTGGCCCTCCTCTGGACCCTCTCCATGTTATCCACATCCCTCTTGAAGTGTGGTGCCCAGAACTAGATGCAGTACTCCAGCTGCGGCCTGAACAATGCTGCATAGAGGGAGAGGATCACCTCCCTGGACCTCCTAGAGATGCATCTGTGGATGCATGACAAGGTACGGTTGGCCTTCCTGACTGTGTCCCCGCACTGTCGGCCCATGTTCATCTTGGCATCAATGATGACTTCGAGATCCTTTTCTGCCCCTGCACTGACAACAGGGGAGTTCTCCAGCCTGTAGGTATGCTGCTGGTTCTTCCTCCCCAGGTGCATCACCTTGCACTTGCCAGTGTTGAATCCCAGCCTATTCTCATCCACCCACCCCTGCAACCTGTCTAGGTCCGATTGTAGCCTATTCCTCCCTTCTAGTGTGCCCACATGCCCCAACATCTTAGTGTCATCAGTAAATTTGAATAGGGTGTTTTTTACCCCCTTGTCCAAGTCACTGATGCAGATGTTGAACAGTGCTGGCCCCAGGACCAAGCCCAGAGGATGCTGGTTACCAACTCCTGCCTTGGATTATGCAGCCCTATACTGGCCAGCTGGACCCCTGCTAGGCCCACTTTAACCACTGCCTGGGCCAGATCCACACCCTGATGGAATGCACCTTCAGGCACCTCAAGGTCTGCTAGTGCACCCTCACTACCCACTTTGAGTTCACCTCCCTTGGGTCATCATTGCAGAGGGACAACCTCCCTCAGGTCATCATCACAGCCTACGTGCTGCATAACATTAATAAGCCCCAGGGGGAGCTCTTCCACAAGGCCTGGGCCAAGGAGGCATGGCAGCGGTATGCAGCATCAGCAGTGCCTCCCCCACCAAAGCCCCAGGAGAGCCACACACCCATCAATGGGGGCCAGGGCACAGGGTGCAGGAGGCAGTGGCTGACCATCTCCTCCAGCACATCCCACTATAGACCACCTGCACTGCCACCCACAGACTGTCCCCTCTTCCCAAACTTAGCACCATGCTCACTGCAGATGCATCTCAGAAGAACCCCTCACATCAACCAGAGCCACCCCCACCCCAACAGAGCCCCTTCACCATCCACATCATCCACCAACAGTAAACACCCTTCTTCCCTGTGAAAACTATGTACAATGTCCTTTGTGTGCCACCCTGGGCAGTGGGCTGTGGGATGGGGGAACTAGGGGATAGAGCTTGGGGACAGGTGGCCAGCATCCCAGCCTCTGGCCATTCCCCAGTGGGTGTAGACTCTGTGGCAAGTATGGTGGGCAGGAGGCTTGCTCAGGAGTTACAGTGGCCAGTGCTCCCCCTCTGGCAGGCAGTATCCAGGGCCAGCAGGGCCATAATGTGGTCTTAGCCCCCCTGCAGGCAGCTCTGGCTCTATGCCCGCATAGAGCCATGGCAAGTAGCAGACCCGAGCCCAAGTTGAGGGACTGGGTGGTGCTGGACCGAGGGCAGTATGCAGGCAAATACAGGTACCAAAATTACTCACAATTAGGGATTTTTACTGAGCAGTAAGGGTGCGCATACATAGACACATGCCCTTACTGCACACTAAACTATGCTACTTCACAGTTAAGCACCTTGTGTAGACATGCCCAGTGAGTCTTCTGCTACACAGTTTGGATTTACTTGCTTAGCTTTGAGAAGAGATTGCCCTCGTTTGGATCATTCCCATTTGTATTACCTTAATATCATCCTTTTTCTTAAATTCATAACTGTCTTGCTGCTGCATTAAGACTGTATAACTTGACATACTGTATCTCAGTTAATGATAGTCCAGATGGGAGAATAAAGAGTTCACATAATTTAGCAAGAGAGCCACACATTATGCAAGACTGTCACTGAAATTATGAAGAAATCCAAGTTAACTTTATGCATTATGGACAAAAACGTAGAGACTTTCATATGCATTTTATAGTGCCTCATTAAATACTCTGTGAAAGATTAAATTGTATTTTCCTAATGTCTTTTTGTGACTTCTCAGAGATATTTGGTATTCAGAGATAGAGAAAAATTAAGATTAAAGCAAATTATAGCACAAGACTGCATCAAACAAAACTATAAAATACTAAAACTTTAAAGTCATGTGACAAATTGGATCACATTCTGTTTTCATTTATACTTATGCAAATCCAGTTATTTAATAGATTTCATGTCATCAGTATAGTACAATTAGGATACAATTATATAAAATACACATATTTATAACAAGAAATCTTAATAAAGACTTTTAAAAGTACTGTAACCTTTGAGAACTTGACTTCCGTTGAGTATAAGTAACATTCCCATGCCACATCAAGAGAGAGACGGAATAAAACGGTTTCAGCGATAGAAAGTAAAACAGGGATATGTTCCAGATGTATTGGAGCTTGGTCTAAAGAAACTAGAAGGAGATCCAAAGCCTCTAAAGCAGAAACAAAATGGAGAATTATTTCATTCATGCTCAGTGCTAAGAGGCCCATGATTTATACCTCATACACTGTATTCATTCACAGTTTCCACAAGCATCAAGCACTTGCTTAATTATGAACAAAAATAAGACAACAAAATTTACTTGAGGGTTTTTTTAAGTTTGTACTCCAGAACAACTGAAACCTCTCTGATAATCTGTATTTATCAGTTACTGAAAAATTCTAAATCTGAAAGAATAATATTAAACAGGGTACTGAAAAGGTGTAATAATGCAAGTTATTTCTTGAAAGAATTACATATTTTTAGAAAGTTTGTATAGTATCCATTTTTGCTAGATGTGCTGATCTTTTTTGCTATGTCAATGAAATGGCCCATACAAAATTATGGCTGAAAAGGCAGGATTGCTTTTTATGGTTGAAAAGGTTGTTAAATTGGTCTTTCAACTATTTCTGATATTAAATAATGGCTTTTCTCAATTTTGGTTAAAGATTTGTGTGAATCTTGTGTTCTTTAAAGTGACAGATTTATAGATCCCATTGGCAAAATTTAGCCAAGCAATCACTATGCAAATTTCTCCAAATTTTCCTGTCATTATACCTTAGTCTTGACTTAACACAATTTAAGTCAACCTCTAAAGTCTGTAGAATGAAAAACAAAATACCACAAATCCTGCACGGATGAGTGAAATCACAGTCCCACACAAATCTTCTGAGTTCAGGGCTCCCTTTCTCCACTCTGATCATCCATATGTTATATGATGAAAGAATCAATCTTAGTCCTAATAAATTTTTCAGCCTCCTTCACTCATCCAAAAATATAGGTGTGTTGTTATTGTTTATAATGCAGTAGTTCCCAAAGGTCTCAGCTAGGGTGAGAACCCATTTTGCTAGAACAATACAAATATTTAATAAATTACAGTCCTTGGCCAAAAGAGTTTATAATTACCTATACATCCTTGCTCCTTCCTAGCTCCCAGGACTTTTAAAAAAGTATTTCTCTTCTCCAAAACACTGAAGAAGATATATCTTTGTTTTGTTATGTCAAAGCCTTTTCTCTTTGCAATCAGTAAAACTGGTATACTTTTGCTGTTATTTATTGAATGATAAATGGAGGCTTGTACATGGATGAAACAGTTCCCTGCCTCAAGGTATTCCTTGAGGGCATAAGACTGTATGCTTACAGATTGTGTTGCAGGATTATGGCCTAAACAGACAGACAAAACAATTCAGACATGTAATTTATCTGTTGACCAGTGTACGTATTTATTATTAAGTGGTGCAGCTACTGTATTATTACTTTTTAAATAATTCAGTACTTATTTGCTTGCAGATAGTAGACTGATCTTAATTAGTATGTTTGAGGAATAATTTGAATTAAAAGAGGCTGGCCAGTTGGCCTAACAGGAAAAAAAGGCAAAAGGGCAAGCAGGGTACCAGCCTTAAGCACTTATTTAGAGGCCTGTGTGTGGGGAGCCTGAAGCAGCTCAGTGCCCTCTGCCCCCCTAGTTTCTGGCATTTGACACAATCTCCCTGATCCCTCCAGCACCCCTTCCTCACCTCCCCTCTGCTCTCTGTCATCTCTGTCTAGGGTGCAAAAATCATTAGTTATGCATCTGGAAAAAGGTTTCCATATTTTTCCAACAGCACTCCTTCCCCCCTCTACAAGTGTTTTGAAGGTAGACCTTCAAAGTTATACAAACCTGTTTCAGATCATCAAACCAGACTGAAAGTTTGTAAGTAGAATGCACAGTACTAGAACGTTAATAGTTTTCATCTCCAAAGTCACCAGTTATTTGTAGTGACAATAACCTCTCTTCAGCTGAGATCCCTTCCTTTGTTTCTCTTCCCTAAATTTTACATCTATCAACCTTAGTTTCCAGATTAGCTATTTTATTTAACACTTCCTTCTCAAACTTCCTGTTTCTGGCAGAGGTCATCTTTTTCAAAGCATACAGAAACATACGCATCATTGGCTTGCCTCACTTAACTTTAATTTACATCAAGGTGTAAATGGGGTGCAAGCAAGTGTGTAACTGAAGACAGCAATGTCATCATAAAATACAGAATTTTTAGAGCTGAATGAACATGGAAAAAGTTAACTCTCCAGTCCTGTGCCTTAGATTTCAATGTCTTTAATCAAACCCTGCCAGTTATAAGAGAAATAATGTAGCAGTCATCCTGCTATCACTAAACAAGGAGGAGCACAAAACTCTCTGCACACCAAGCTGTTTTGATTTTTCTTTTCCTCTTGAAGAGTATTTCTCTTGATTGCAGAAACCCCCAAGAATACCCAGCTGATAAAAGCAACAAAAGACTTTGATAGTACCCTGGATATTGCTTTCACAGTCATGATGTAGAATTTTCATTTTCTTTACAGATTTCCTTTTTCATTTTATCTAAACAGTTGCTCAAAATGCCATGAAAAACTGAACTAGAAGTGAAGACCTTGCAATAATGATCTGGTAACTTGGTAAATGTAGAGAATATTCCCCCATGATATCCCAGGCTCATGATAGACAATATCATTCTAGAGCAGGGGTGGGCAAAATATGGCCTGTGGGCTGCATCCAGCCTGCCAACAGTTTCGTTCCGGCCCACAGGTGGACAGCTGCCGGCTCACTGGATCTGATGTGTGGCTGGCTGGGAGCTCCAGCTGCTACATGGTGCCAGGCAGGTAGGTGGGACTGCTTCCACCTAGCAGCATCAGCCCTTGATGTGGGGACATCAGCTGTGGACCTGAGCGGGGCTTCTGTCACAGCGGATGGGCAGCAGCAGCAGCTGTGGACACTGCCGGCAGGTTCAGAAGTCCCAACAGAGAACCTACCAGTGGTGTCCACAGGTGACGCCACCACCCTCCCAGTACAGTGGAAGCTCCTGTGCAGAGCCCCAACCCTAAGCCTGACAGTAGCGTTAGGTATGGACCCAGGTGAGAGGTGCTGCTGCACCAGGTGGCCGGTATCATCACCTATGATGCTGCTGGCAGGTTCCATGTCAGGGCTTGGGAACCTGCTGGCTGCACCCACAACTGGCACCACCGTGCTCCTGCTGCGGTGGAAGTCCCCATTTGAGTCCATGGTTGAGCTTCACGGCTCCTGATAAACTACAGCTCCAGTCGAGTTTTGGAGAGAGAGAGAGTGGGGAGGGAGGGATGGAAGGAGGGGGAGAGAGAGAGGGAAAGGAGAAGGAGCAGGTAACAGAAAGAGCAATAGAGATGGATGTGGCCCTTAACAGGTCCCCAAAACACATTACGTGGCCCTCCAGCAGAAATAATTGCCCACCCCTACCTGTTCTACAGACAGGCTTATGTAAAGTCCCATTTTACCTTTGGAATGACCCCATACAAAATACTAAGACTGCACAAAGTATAAAATAGAAATGAAGTGACTTTGCTTTGTCCTACATCTCTGCTGTGTGAACTGTAGATCATAGCTGTTACATATACGCTCATCCATCATTTCTGTTTCATATATGCAGGGTTGAATGATCTTTTCTTTAGCCATTCTATTATTGCGCTTTCTCTTCAACCTAACCAAAAAACCTAAGGTACATATGACAACTATTTCTTTTAACTTATCTGCCAGGACATTATTAACATAAATCTTATTCTAGCTAACATTCTATATGCCAGTAAAATAGTGAAAATAAATCAGTGTATCCATGAGTATCACTGTCTATCACTCTTTATTTCATTCTACAAAACAAGGGCTACTGTGATTATGATGTTTTTAGTTTGAAAAAATGTAGAGATAACATTTTTATTTCAAATATCTGGAGAACCAAGCTAATATTCTCCAGTTTTATTAGTAGGAATAGTTGAACAAAAAGTATAAAAGAAGTTATATGAAGCACTTTGAGATCATTAAATGACTTTTTAAATTACTCTTAATTAATAACCGATTTCAGAGACAGGTTACAAGGTAATACCATGAGAAAGGAAATAAAAAATGAGCGGTGCTTATATGAAAATGATTCTGCAATTTAGGAAATAAAGCATAAAAATAGAAGAATCTGAAACATTGTATGTAAATGCTACAGTGATAATATTAGTATATTTTTGTAAAGTTTCTTTCTGCAGGTAAGACATAAAGCCTACTTCATCTTGGCTTTCTTTCAGGTTTTTATAGCTGGGAGTAATTAAATTTTGCTTTCGCAGCTGGGTCAGAAAGAGCACGAAGTAATTAAAAGAAATACAGTTAAGAACATTGTACCTTCTTGGATTTTACCACTGCAGTGCACCAATATAAGTGCTTCAGTCCAGCCTCTCATAAGATCCACATGTTTTCCAGAATTTAACATGTTAATTCCTAATCTTCTCTGTTTTAAAGGAAAAGAGTGAGAGTCAAAAGAAAAGTCAAAAGGGGGGTTGTTTTGGTTGGGGGGGGTTGGTCTATTTAATATACAGTGAAACTTTTCTTAAGCCAAAATATTTAAAATAACAGTGCATATTTTAAAAACAACATTAGTAAGAGTTTACTGATGCAAAGCACAATAGCAGGACCTAATGAGGTAGCAACACTTAATCCCTGGAGTTAAGACTTAGATAAGAGTAGGGCTGCATAACTCTAATTATAGCATTATTATCCATCTTTAATATCTTACAACAAAAACAATTAATTACTATCTCTGAATCACAGTAGTGGCTCCACCTAAGTTAATAGAAAAGTACCCTTATAACAAGCTCAGAGGGATCAAAATTGTTGGGGACTGTGAAAATATGTTGTCATGATAATACACATCCCTGAAACTTTAGATTTTAGCCATTCCTACTCTTTACAGCTCAATGGGTACCCTATTTATGGAGGGTTTTGCAGCCAAAATGTAGGCTATTATCTGCTTAGTACTTGTGATTAAACAAGGAACACATAAGGTATATTACCTCTGATTTTCATAACATTTTTCATACACTTGGTTTTGGTATGTACAATGGAAACACACTGTATATGGATATTCTTTCATTTATATTCCTATGTTTCAGCGACTGGTTGCAACTGGGAATATTAACTGGCTTTTTGCACTAAGAATTCCATAGTGGACAATAAAATAAACCCTTCTCATCTCATCCCAAATTTTGCATTGGCATAGTCAGCACAGGATGGGAAGGCAACGTCTTTTGGAGACCAAAGCTGACAGAATTAACAGCATCAGTAAATGTAGTATGCTGAGGCAGTTTTCCAACTGTCCAATTCCTGTTCTCAATGCTGAAAGAGGCTGCTGCTTTATTACTGGATGCAATGTCAAGCATTCTTGCAGCACTGAAAAAAATCCAGCAATAATTTGGTCAAAAAGCATATCTATGCTCAAGTGTGAAATCAGCCAAACATCACAAAATTCCCTCAGCAAGGTTGCCAATTCTGCAAGGGGTTTTATTGAATACTGTTAGTCAATGCACCTTCACTGCCAAAGAGATCCATTGGGAGGGGAAAAAAGATAACTCTCAAAATAAAAAGCATGACTTGCAAATAAGGCCCTCAGTGTGCTTCATAATGTAAACATTTTTCATTTGGATAGTTGCAGAGATTGTATAAGCACCACAGCCTTCTCTTTAGGGTTTATTAAACGGCAAGTATATTGCTTTTTTATGTCTTTTCAATATGAATGACCACTCTGTTTCTACACATTATCTATTTTTGGCTTTCTAAGTCCACAAGGAATCATTTAGGGGTCTCTAAATGCTGTGTTTACTGTTTTATCCTTTCAAAACAGTTGCAAACATTTAAATGGACAGAACAAAACGAAATATAAAACCACATTAGAGCAGTATTCCAGCTAAATAACACTTCACAACATTGTGGAAAGTTCTCTTGTAGAAACTTAAAATAAGTCTATTCAATTACAAACTAGTAAAATACACTATATAGTCTTGAGTTTTAATTTTTCAAGCATTAAGCTAGCATAAGATCAAGACCTAAGGCATTCAGGCAACAGAAGAACCAAATGCCAGCCCCTGTATTGATTAACTTGATATTATATTACAATACTGGTGATAAGGAAAATGTGAGAGCATAGATATTAATTATCCAATTTAACTTGCACTTTCCTGTTGCTCCTGTCATCTACCACAGTCCTTTCTTCCAACAAAACCCTTAGCTTTGCTTTTAAAAAATGGAAGTGGAGCTGGCAGACTCCAAAGCAATAATATATGATGCGTACCATAAGAAAGAAATCATTTGAAAACATATTTCTGCTTAACAGTGGTTGCATTAATGCAGGGTAGATTCAGGTTGAAGAGTGACATTGAGCTGACAGGGCTTGTTGTTTTTGAAGACTCTCTCAGTTTCCTTGGGAAGAAATTTAGCACTACGTGGTAACTACAGAAAAATCCTAAGACATGAAAGCGTCTGTGAGGCAAAAAAATATAGTAAAAATCTTCTGCTTGCAGCTTGGCAGGATAACCTTCCCATTACTTCACTCTCATATTAGAAAAAGGGCAGTGGTTCTAATCCCAAATCCTCTAAATCCCCTCTTGCCTGCTAGTGGTATCATGTTCCTGAAGAATTCGCTGTCCGAGCCATGTGGACATTTCCATGGGGAAAGAAGTCCCAAAAGTAAACATACTGTTTAGGAATATATACCCAATGTTTTCTCCAGTTTCATTTATATGTCCACAATTTGAGGTGCCTTGCTCTAGGGGGCTTGCTGGATCATAGATTCAACATAAGTCTGCAATGTGATGAAGCTGTAAAAAGTGGAATGGAGTTGTGGGCTGCTTCAGCCGGACTGTGAGGTGATAGTGCCACTTTATTTGGCACTGGTTAGGCCTCAGCTAGACAATAGCGCATGGGCAACTGGTGCCTCCTGAGTCTGGGGAGGCACCTGCAGAACCTGCCAGCGGTGTTGGCGGTGGGGAGAAAGCTGGCGCACATCCATAGGCGGTGGCGGTGGTGGCACTGGGGACAGCACTGTCGGGGGGAGGAGGCGCATGCCTTCCCTACGCTCCCCTACGCATCACTGATGGTATTGTGTGCAGTTTTGGGTTCAACATTTTAAAAATAAGTCACACAGGGCCCAAAGAAAGGTGCCAAAAATTAGAAAAGTCTTGGAAAATAAGCCATATGAGAAATGGTGGAATAAATTAGGTGAGTTTAACTTGCAGAAAAAAGCAATTTAAAGGGGACAAGATAGCAGTCTTCAAATAGCTGACGAAAAGGGTCAACATCTTTTCTCTATCACTGCAGAGTAGGACTTGTAAAATGACCTGAAAGTGCCATGAAGTGGGTTTGTATGGCCATTGGGAAAAACTTCTTTACTGTGAGAACAGCGAGGCAGTGGAATAGAGTGCCTAGGAAGTTGTCAGATCTCCTCCACTGGGGATTGTCAAGAAAAGCTTGGATAAACATTGAATAGGGATGATCTAAGAATAGCAATACCTGGAGTGTGCTGTGAAGATCAACAATAGGAAGCCTGGGACACCCTGATATAGGCATTGCTTAGAAATCACAAAAAGCTCTGCTGCCCAGAACAGGTGGAAATTGGAAAGCATCATGGCCAGCAGCAGGATAAGGAAGTGGAACTCTACAACCAGCTTTGGAATAAATTTATGAAGGTGGCTGGATGACAGAAAGTGGAGTTCTGGTTCTCCAGTTAGGGGATGTCATGTTTAGGATTTGTTTGCAGTCCCCAAGTTGTAGTGCAGAATGGAGGGTGTTAGATTTTCCCCATTTTTAATTTACACGTTTCTGGGATTTGCTGGTTACTATATAAAGATGGGAAGGCTTTTTTTCACCCTCATTGCTAAAGATACAAGGGGGAGGTGATTCACCTTCCTCAGAAGAACTGGGTTTTGGCTACAGCCAACAGTGCATATTTTGAGTGAGGTGTACCAATGTCCTTGCTCACACTAAAAAGTCTGGAGGTTCCTGGTTGCTCCTCCACTCAAGGTCAAAGTATTCACCACATTTGAGATCAAAAGAATTTTACCCCATGGTCAGATCAGCATGGATTGTGGGAGTCTTTGCATTTGGTAGCAGAGGACTTGGTCCTCTTCCTTGGATCTCTTAAGAATATTTTAATAAACTACTTCTGTTTTTGCAGTGGCAGGATACTGACAGTGCCCTCATCCCCATGGTTTACTTGTAGCAGGTTAAAGTGTTCTTGGTGTTTGTGGGGAGGGAGGGCACTGTGCCTAGTAGTTGTGCAAGAGTGTCATTTGTGCATTTTCAAGAACAGGTTAGACGTACACTTGTCTAGGATGGTTTAGATAGGGATGATCCTGCCTTGAGCATGGAGTTGGACTAGATAATCTCGCAAGGTCCTTTCCAGACCTATTTTGCTATAATTCCATAACCTTGCCCCTAAGATGCTCCTCTCTTAATATACAAAAAGTCATCCTAAATGGGATTAAAAGAATCAGAAACACCGGTACCTATATATGGTGGAAACACTATGTCTCATTAAGTAAGAAGCAAGATTTTGGTGATACGTTTTATTGGACCACCTACATAGTTGGGAGAGATGTTAGACAATCTTTCAGGCACAAGTGCCCCATGGGAAAAAGAAAAAAGATAGTTAAGGGTGTGGAAGAGATCTGTAAACTAGGAGCAAAGAGAAGTTATCAGGAGTAATTTTGAAGCAACAGAAACTTAGTTGAATAGATAATCTTACTATGTAAAAGAACAAGACCATTCAGAACAAAAAAAGACAGTTATTACCTATGGAATATTGAAGGGCTAAAAGACACACTAGTTAGAGTATTATAAATCATGAAACCAGCACTTACGTTTAGTCCAAGTTGTTGGCATCTAGTAAAGCTATGAAAGTTTTCTTCCCAGACCCTTCTTCTGAAGGTCTTTTGTAGATTGTCCTTGAGTATAAGGATTATGAAGTCAGAAATCAGTTGACTGTTCTGTGAAGTTTTGTCCTACTACTGATTTGATGTCTCTGTCTTTTATCTTTTTTCCGTGATTATTTATTTTGGAGCATATTGGTTATTTAGTTTCATGCGCATAGTTCCTGTGAGGCATTTAGTGCATTGGATGAAGTATACCATATTATTCTGTGATAACCGTGTAGGATTTGTAGGTTCTGATGGTTTTGTCATGAGGAGTATTGGTTAGGGTGGCAGTGGAGATGTGTTTACAGGCAGGATTATGTACTGGTTTGTGTTTGTTGAGTTTCTGCTGATCAGTTGAGCAAGGTTTGGAGATTATTTGAAAGTCATGAGGAAAGGGGTTGGGAATATTTCCATCAAAGTCTTTCTGAGTATAAGCTGTAACTGATGATCCTTCTTTTAAGTTTCAGTATAGGACGTACATGACAAGCAGAGGCGTGTGGTCAGTGGAGGTTCTCTTTCTGCACTGTAGGAAGTTAATGAGGGTTATTTGAGTGTTTTTTCCAAGATGCAGTCTATTTATCTGCTGAAATATCCTTTCTAAGTTAAGCCAGTTTTTCGGTTGGTGAAGTGGGTGTCACAAATATTCTTTTCAGAACAGATGTAATGCTATCTGAGGACCTGGTTATATAGTGAAGCTTTCTTGGTGAGTTTGGGATGACTGTTGATTTTGTAGACGTAAGTGTTCTGGTCTGTGGGGTTTTTGTACATAGTGGTTTGCAGGGTGCCATTCTGGATATGGATTGTTATATCTAGAAAGCTGATGATAGTCCAGGAGTATTTTAGAGACAATTTGATCCAGGGGTGGTAGTTGCTGAAGCTCTGATAGAAATCAGTGAGTCCAAGTGATGGTATTATCATCTACATAACATGGGTACTATGCATGTTTGATGGTGCAGTTTTCCATTTTTTTTTCTTAAAAATGGCTCATGACAAGATTGACATATTAAGGGAGCCATCTTTGTGCCCAGAGCTGTGCCTATTGTTAGAAGGAACAGACGTTGCTGAAAGTGAAGTTACTGTGGGTGAGAATGAAGCGGATGATTTGTACAATATGTTGCAGTTGTAAATCTCACTGTAGTTCATACTCTTGCAGGTATTTCAGGCAGGCAGCTGTGCCTTTATGGTGCACGTTATTTGTCTGGGATATTAGAGTATAGGCTGGTGATATCCAAGGTTGCAAATCCTGGCCTTGGTGTTCTGGATCTTGTCAAGAAAATCTATCATGTCTTGCAAAAAACTTGTTCTTTGAGTGACAAGTAGTTTAAGGATAGTTTCTATGAATCTTGGTAGTTCTTCAGTGAAGCTAACAGTTTGATATAACAGGTCTGCCAGAGTTACCTTGTTTGTGTATCTTTGGGAGCATGTCAAATATCTCTGGGGTGGGAAAGGTGGAGATTAGTGTATACAGTTTTTTTCTGAAGCTGGTCCAGAAAGGATTTGATGATGTTTTTGAGTTCAAGGGTAAATGTTGGCATGAGATTCTCCCCAAGTTCTTTACAGTGCTTGGCATCAAAGTTGTCTGTTAGTTTCATTGATACAGGCATGACAATTGAGGAGGTCCTTCCTTGCTTATTGCCCATGAGTTGATTAGTATTTGGTTGCTGGATCTTAGGGACTCAATGGCTCTTCTCTCTGAAGAGGAGAGGTTCTGGTAATGCTAATTTCTGTTGAGAATTTTACTATTAATTTTCTTTCTAAAGCAGTTGGAGTAGTCCAAAAACACCATTTATAGGACCAGATCTTCAGAAATGTAAAAACTGGCATAATTCCACTGAAGTAAAACAGTTGTTCAACACTGTTAGGGCCCAACACAAAATCAGGGAGCCATAACTGTTTCTTCCTAATAAACCCCCTTTTCAGTCACATAGAGGAGAATGGGTGCATTCAAGTCAAGAGGAGTCTAGCCATTGACTTAACTTGAATGAGGACACTAGTAAATAATGTGCTTGGATAGCCTTTGAAATAGGGAGCTTTGAATGAAGAATGTCTGGTAGAAAAAGATTTTTTTTCCCAGTACACAACCACCATATTTGTTCAAAAAAAAAGAAAAAAAAATAATAAAACATCAGTGGGACTGTTCACATACTTTAAGTGCTATGTGCCTAACTTTGCGGTTTTCTTTTCATTGTAAGCTTCATATTCCCAATTTTTTTAAAAAAATGAAAGCTTTAAACATTTTGCTACCTTTGGTTTATGATAACAGATATATTGATGGAAATGAAAAATGACAAAAGGAATTAATGATTTAGAATACTGTGTATATAATATATACACATTACAGAGTGTTATTTTGTATACTGACCTTACATCTGGCTAGCATTTTTTTGGCTGTTTCTAGTAAAGATTCTTTTTCCTTTGGACTTTTTGCATGATTGAACTTCTGAACAAACTCTTCTGTGACTTCTAAAGGATATCTACAGAAATATCCAAACAATTATTGTAGTTTCATATTCTCTTCCTGAAGTTCAAAATACCGAGTGAAAAAGTTTCCAAAAAAGAATTTTTTCACTTCCTTTTATAAAGTGCCTTTTTAAAATTAAGTCAAAGTTAGGTATGTTATTGCTTCCCAAGATAATCCAAAACTAGCTTGGGTCTGAAGACATACCCCAAATCTTAATAAAGTATCTAGCTCAGGCACTGACAGAAACCTGGATATGGCAGCACAGATCAGTGCACACTCAAACAGCTCTCCGAGAACCTGGGTAAATTAGCCTGTACTGAGCTCTGTCCTGCTACTAATACCTAAACTGCCTGATTTGTTAAAGCTGGTTTGTGTATGTGTACAGTAAACTGCAATCCCAGCTGTGTAGACATGTCCTCAGACTGCACTTTTATGCCTTGCAAAGTTCCAAAACTGCAGCTGTCCTGTGCCAAGCTGCCACAACTGCAGGCTTCTTTCCTTGACAGCTTTGTCAATACAAAATTCTGCATCACACTAAATATTTTAAGTATAGGGATAGCAAAAGAAACTACCATTTAATCTCTGATTAAATGACACAAGAAAGACTGTATTGGTTGCAGTACTCTTTTTGTGTTTAATTCAATTAAAGCCTACATTTTTAATTTAAGGGAGATTTGCCATACAAGCTCCAGTCTGCTGCACCAGTATACCACACAATTTAGGCTGAGCTGGTACATGGTACGGTGGGTCTTCATAATCATCAGTAGGTATGCTCAGAAACAGACTTGACATTAGCAATCAAGCAAAGTGGTGAATTAAGACTAACATCAATAAATTAAGGCAGGCAGTAATTAATCAGTCAGTGGCAGGAGGTGAAATGTATATGAGGCAATAATTAAAATTTAAATCTTCCAGAAAGAAGCATATGTATGCTTCATGCTGTAGTAACTTACAGGAGATCCCAGGCTGGTCCCAGCCACATCCTAAGTACAGAGAATGCAGTAATGGTAAGTCCACCTTGTCCCCCAACCCTTGTCTCACAAGGAATGCTTGATCAATAGAGCTTATCTGATTCCCCAGTTTTCTTATTACTGGTGGTCACTGGTGTATGAGTCTATTTATAATTTAAAGTATGTGTGCACTACAACTAGATGTAATTGCAGTACACATGTAGGTAAATCTGAGCTAGCTAGCTGAGGTACCTATAACAATGGAGACTGAGCAGCATGAGATTCAGAGTAGTCTGATTCTGGGTACACACACAGTTAGTTAGCCCAGACTGGAGTATGTGCCACCACAACTTCACTGCTACTGGTACTCAGATTTGATAGACTGGAATGGTTACAACCATACCTTGAGCTGTAGTGTAGACATACCCTTGGAAACTAATTTAAGGCTATGGACAAACTTACCCTTTTAGTGGCTTTAAAAGGGGAGGGGGCACTGCTATTGGTTAAAAATAGCTACATTTGTAACCAATGTACATTGGAGCATGTATCTGCTGTTACCCTGTAGCTGTTACATCTGCCTGCTCCAATAGTAACACAAGTTGGCTAAATCACTTATTAAAGTTTAACACTGAAGGAAACTGGTAAAGTTTTATTCTTATGGGCACTTGTACATGTGACAAATATTGGCCAGTTTTGCAGTTTAATTGCATCACGCTGTACACGTGCAAGGGTTTTTTATGATTTAAATGATGGTTTAGTTTGCTACATTGCAAACTAAACCACATCTGCATGTTGTTTAGTTTGCAATGTAGCTATTTGTAATGTTGCAGCCTTTGACAGCTTGCTCCCCCGCATCCCCTCCATAGGAGATGTAGGTTGAAGGCAGAAGCAGTGAGGGGCCTGATCTTTTTTTTTTCCCTATGAAACTTACCCATGTCTTCCATGGCTGGGGGGTGAGCTGCCGGTGGGCTGAACGGCCTCTGAGCTGTGGAGGGCCCTAGTCCTTCCTTCCGCTGCAATGGCACCCCCTGGGGCCACCCAGAAGGACTGCTACTGGGCAGGTGCTGCCCCAGCTTCGGGTCAGGGAACAGCTGGATTGTGTTGGGTGCTGCCCCAGCTCACAGGCAGCACCCGCCAGATCCAACTTTTCCCTGAGCCTGCATGCTGGAAGCCTACCAGGCACTGATCCCCACATGGACTTGGGGAAGAATTGGATCCAGTAGGTGCTTCCTGTGAGCTGGGGCAGCACCTGCACAGCTAACACCATGCCTGAACAGCCCCAAGAGAAGCCACTGCCATGAGGGGAAGCTGCTGTGGAGGAGGGACTGAGGTCCCCCACAGCCCAGGGGTTGCTCAGTCTACCGGCAGCTCACCCCACCAGCTGCTGGAGAGGTGGGAAGGCTCCACGGGGGGGGAACAAAGGATCAGGTCCTTCACTGTAATGGTAACAAAAACTTCTTAATTGTAATGGTGGCTTTTTAATCATTGCAATTAAAAACCCACCATTTCAATTTAGGGGACTAAACCCCTGTCATGTGTACAAGCAGCCACAGATTCTAAGATGCAACAGTTTTGCTACACTTAAATCACTATAGGAGAATGTAAATGTAACAGTCAGAGCTTAACAGCTTACATAGCTATCATTTGATATCAGTACAGTTACTATGTCTGTCGGTACCCTGAGGCTGAACCAGTGCATTGGCAAGAAAATAAGAAATACAAGCCTGATCTAAAGCCCATTGAGTCTTTTCATTGGATCAAGCCTTCATTACAATTTTGTATTAGCTGGGAGGTGAATAACAGCAAAAATGTTTTTTCCATCTGATTCTGTGGTACAGAATACATATCAGACATGGAAAATACTGTAAAATTAGATATGGCTTTGTAGCTTTCCTCAGGCTGTGGAAAAATGAAATCAAAGGATGCTATACTTTTCCCAAAGTCAGAGGAAGGTCCCACAGCAAAATCATCTTCTCTAATCTACTTTCCTATTTCTAGAATGTATTTTCAAATAACTTTTGCCTTATCAATTATTTTACAGATACTAACTGCAGCCTATGATGCATTATTGAAAAGAAAGGAGAATGCCCATTTGTAGCCTTACGTATAGAAACAGAACTCCTTAATTAGATGCTTCTTGCAGTCTACCACAGCTCATTTTAATGAATATTTAATGACAAAGTAATGTAGCTATTTTTAACCAATAGCTGACTGTTGCAAAAAGGAAGGTTTTATAAATATAGACATTAGAATCTAGTGACAGAGCACTACCGATAGTAAAAAACAGTATGCAGCTCAGAAGCAAAACCTGTCAGTTTCAAAATATTTCTAATGATTTGTATGATTTAATCTGTGTGCAGGCCACCTGGAAGATTATAATGCTCAGAAGCACAACTTGGCACATCCACACCTTGGGCGATGGCACAGCATGGGACAGTGTCGGTGGCTGCCTTGCAAGCACTGACAGTGGTAGTTTGGCTGCAGTGCAGCAGTTACTAATATTATGCCCCTTCCCCAACTCAGTGGTCTGGAGATCAGAGCCAAGTCCGAATGCAGGCTTTCCATACCATCTCCCAGCTGGGCCACAAACTGAGAAGCAGGGTGTGGCTGAGGGATTCCAGCTACAGTCCTGGGTTTCAGCTTTGGGGGGTGGAACCAAGCCCAAGTACAGGCTTCCCCTGCCATCCCCACCTCTGTCAGCCAGCCAGAGACTGAGGTGGGCAGGGGGGTTGCTGGGAAACCCCAGACCTGCTCCTGGATCCAGACTCCTGAGAGTGGAAACAAGACCTCTCTCCTCCCCTACCCTCCCTCCTCCTGCAGGGTTTCCCCCTTCCACCCTCTCAACCAGTCAAAGGAGTGCTAGTGCTCTGACTAGGGAGCAGAGGATTGGGGAAGACCCTGCTCTGCTGGAGCAGACAGCACAGCCCAGGGCTACAAAGCATCCTAGGACCAAGTAAGTTAACTTGAACTGGGAAGGGATCTGGGACCGGTTCTATAAACAGGTTTGATCTAAATCAGTTTAATCTGATACTACATCCATCCAGGTTTATCTTAGACCAGTTTTAGCCATTTTGAAAGTGGCTTAAGTGCACTGAACTTCTGTTCTGTTACAGGTTTAAACCAATTTCTGATCACTTAAACCAGTTTATGTGTAACTTCTGTCCCTAGCCCTAATGGCAAGTCAGAGCTGTGCAGACAAGAAATAACATTAACGATTAATGCTTAATACATTGGTGATACACTGAGCGGGGCTTGAAGGGGCTTGTTTCCCCCCAGATTTCTGCACTGATGGAGGGACACAGGTGCAGGGCTGCTGCCTGGCTGAAACCAAGTAGCAGTGGAGGTACGGAGTTGCGTCCCCTCACTTGCGGTGGCAGCACAGAGTTGTCCACCCCACTGGCAGTGCTTATGCATTACCTATGCCTTAATGTGTGAGTGATTGCTCATGAGGTCTGCACTCACTGTGATCTGTGCACAGGTCTGCAGTGAAGTGGTCCTCCATTCCACAGTGGAAAGTGTGCATGAAGAACAGGAGAGATTCCTGACAGGATGGCATTGCAGTTGGCCATCAATTCTTCAAAGGGAAAGGGCTTTTTGTGCAGAATTCTCTATAGTGGGCTCATGTGGAAACCTCTTACCCACAACTTCTAAAAGCGCTGAAACTTCAGAGCCTGCTATTGGGCAGGTCAAGGTTTAAAAGAGTTGGGGTTGCATAAGGAACCTGAAGAGGAGCAGTGATCCTGAGTGACAAATCTGTGACAAGGAACAGTAGATCCTTAGTGGTGGAGCAGATGTGATCCCTGGCAGCAGTGGTAGAGTAGTAATAATCCCTGGCCCAGTAATTCCTAGTAGCAGTGACTCCAATGGAAGAGACAGAGGAACAGCAAACTCCAGTACAGGCCTCCTTACCTAGCACTTGTCACTTGGTCTGGTATAGACAGTAGAGTCCCTAGACAGCAGCCCTTGGTGTATCTCCCTCTGTTCTCTGTAGTAGCTCCCTTGCGTTTATTTGGCAGTGTCTGAGAGGGACTGTTTTAGACAATACTTAATATATAAGGTTCCGTTTAGGGTTGTGTGTTTATCCCCTTTTAATAACCCATTATAGTCTACTACTGCTTGAGTGGGGAAGCCTTGTACTAAACATACAAAAAAGCAAGTACCTAGCAGTGGCGAAGATGGAAGGAATAGGAAAACTGGGGTTACAAGTCACAGTGGACCAAATCAAGATACTGGGAGCAGGGGTGAATGCACAACGACAGGTGAAGTGGCTCCGGAGAAAATGAAAGGGAAGCTGAAACAAAAACTGAGGAGCTGGTATGATCACAAGCTGTCAGTAGAAGGATGGGTAAACGTAGTTAAGGCAGTGGTACTCCCAGTCATACTATATGTAGGTATGATGTTCCCTCCTTTGTGGATCAGCGCATGTAGGATTCAACAGGAACTGATGGTGCTCTTTTAGAAAACCAAAAGGGAAAGGCTTAGGAGGCCAACCCTATACAAGGACAAATTGAATGAAGGATGGGGCAGTAGCTTAATATTACAGTATAGTAGTGTATTAGCACAGTTTTTGCATGGCATGCAACTGCACAGTGTTATTAGGCTACTATGTATTAAGCATCTCACGGAGATGTGCCCACTGTATAGAATGAGGTTTCCTTGTATGTGAATGTAAGATGAGGGTTTCCCCTTCCCTGTGCTGATTGGGGGAAAAAACCTCATCTTGTATTCAAGTAAATATCGTACTTTTCCTGAGAGGATCTGTCCATACCAAATACTTTGCACACAGATCCAGATAAAAAGTAAAATTTGATACTAGTGTACCACCAATACTGCACTTCTCTGAAGGAATATTGCTTATTCCATTTCTGAGTTAATGGACAGAATGAGTTGTCAAACTGGCAGTAAATAGGCAAAAGAAGGTAGCCTCCACCTGGTCAGTATGTTCCCAGGCGAAGAAGTTATGATTTTTTTCATTTTTGATCCTGTATCACTAAGGAAATCCTTGCAATCACTGTACAGTTTTTACTTTTTCCAAGAATCAGTTTTATAAGACAAGCAAGAAATTTCTGTAAAGGTTTGAGTCACTGTCAATCATTCAGTACCTCATAGGTTTTGCATGTGTTGACCAAAAGAACAAACAGCAGACCAATTAATCTGACAGAAATAAAAGATTTTCAAGGGGAATCAGTGAATATCTGCTAGTTTAATTGTGTATTTTATTGTAGACCTCTTATGATCACATTCCATTTAAATGGTTTACTTTTAGGCTGTAAACTAAATGTACATATTTCATCTGAGATCCTACACTTCTGAAAACTCAATTTCATTGGAAAAAAGAAAAACTGTGAATCAAATAATACAAATCGAGATGGAAAAGAATAATCTGGTTGTTTGATCAAGCTCAGTATTTTTCAAAATGTTATGCATTGTGCTAAGACTGTTTCCAGCAGAAGGAAAAAAATGTCTTAAACAAGAGCCTATAGGGATTGCAGGCCTACTATTTTCTGAGTCTAGTAAGACCTTGGAGAATTTGGAAAGTAGCTATGCTCATTTGCATTAGCTAAGGATCTGGTTTTAAATGATTTCAAGCCACTTCGAGTTACCAAACTGCATCCTTGAGACCAAATTTCAGTTGAGCTTCAGTGATTTATCTTTGCTGGGTCTCTGGTCCCCCTACACAACAGTCTAATGGAAGTGTTTCTTGTAGAAGTCAGCCATTTGCACTGCAAATATACTCATGAAAACCAGACTTTGTGTCTTCAACTAAATGATAAAGTGTACTAAGTTATGTGAAAATTAGGAGCTAATATTGTATTCAGTAGGTCAGTTCTAGATCTTATAATCAATCATTCAAAAAATCTCCAAATACTTAGGAGAGGAAGAGGTGGCCGAGTATAGTAGGGGTCAGTAACCTACAGCCCACAGGCCAGATCTGGCCCACAAAGGGAATGCAACCACCCCATGGAGAAAAGAATGCAGTGGCAGTTTGGCATCTGGGTAATTAGGTGACTTTCGGTAGCAGAGGAAGCACATCAGCTATGAGCAGGTCAGAAGTGAGTTGGTAGTATTCCATGGTAGTGGAAATCTAGGGCATGGGATGGTATGCAGTGGTGGGGACTGCGTTACAGATGGCAGCTTGCATAAGACCAACTGCTTTAATTCAGCCTGCCACTGCTCGAAGATTGCCAACACTGTGCTGCTATTAATGAATGTGATTTACATATTTTTAAAGTCATACTGACTTCCAGAGTTGAGTGACTATGCAGATAGCAATGAATTACTTAACTCAGGAACTCTCTACAGGAAGTTAATCATAGAGAAAGTGAAACTTACAAACTTATGTAACTTACTTTACTGTATGTAACACTGATCTTATAGTCAATTTAAATTGCACTTACTTAGATTTTGCATTGCAACTCAGCAATGTTTTTTTCAAAAATCTCTTTAGTAGTTCATCCTGTTGTGTACTGGCCTGTATTCCAAAATTTTGTACCACTGGCACTTTAATAAGTGGCATCTTCACATGCTGTAATAAATCTAAAATTAAACCAGACAAATACAGAATATATTACAAACCACTGAACTGTGATTTCTAAACGTATCTTCACTGATGAAAAAAACTGTCCTACATAATCCATATTTGCAAATGCATATATGCTACTATGTTGCTTCTTACAAAAGCTGAACATTATATTTCATAAGAGCTACAATGAATTGTCAATTTACGAAGTATAGCTGAAGCAATTTGCCCAAATTTACTTCACTGTGAGTGTGTCTACACATGCATTTATGCCAGCTTAAATTTACTGTGCAGTAAATTACTGTGCAGTAACTAGGAATAGGCCAGCATCTACATGTGCAGGCATTAAAGCACATTATTGCTGTGTGTGGTCTGACTTGGGACAAAAATTAGTCCCAAGTCAGTCCACACACACAGTGTTACTGTGCAGTAAGGTGTTTACACATGCATTACTGAGCAGTAGCTAATCAGGCATAAATTTGACACCTGCATAGTGCAGGTATCAAATTTATACTCGAGTCAGCATAAGTCATCATATTTACTGTGCAGTATGGGTGTTCATGTGTAGATGTGTGCCCATATTGTGCAGTAATTTTGGTTACTGCACAGTAAGTGATAGACCTGTGCAAAGTGGCTAGTATTCGCTTTGGCTTCAGACAATTCGGGGAACAGTGATTCAATTTGCTGATTTCATAGATTTCATAGATTTCATAGACATTAGGGCTGGAAGGGACCTCGGGAGATCATCGAGTCCAGCCCCCTGCCCAAAGGGCAGGAAGT
>NW_017728909.1:73542657-73573136 GCF_001723895.1 Crocodylus porosus
GCAGCATCGCATTGGAGGCTCATGTTCATCTTGTGGTCAATGATGACCCCCAAGTCTTTTTCTTCTGTAGTGCTAACCAACGTAGATTTGGTGAGTCACTGCCCCGAATTGATTCAGTCAACTCTGATTCGGAGATTCGACCGCTGCCGAATTGGCTGACTCTCTAAATCAAACTGGCCCTATCCCCCGCCCGCTCTCCCAGCCCTGTCATTGGCTGCCCCACCAAGTCCCAGCATCCTGGTTCTTTAAAAAAAATAAAAAATTAAAAAGCCCCACATTCACTGGCTGCTGCCAGGTGGCGGGGGGGGGGCGATCCCTGCTGCTCCCCACTGACTCATGCTGCATGGGGGGGGGCTCTACCACGAGTCCCCAGAAGCCCTGACAGCTGCTGTAGCAGCCAGTGAGTGCGGGGATTTTATTTCATTTTTTAAAGAAATGGAAGCTGGGGTCAGGTGGGGCAGTCATTGTTGGAGTCAGGGACAAGTCTAAGCCTAAGCTTCTCTCAGCATCACCCTTCAAAAGATCTCATGGCACCCTAGAGTGCTCGCATCGTCTTGAAATCAAATCAGCACCTGAAGCTTCACACAGCCCTAGTAAATAAGCATGTGTAGACACGACCTGTAAAAAGGAATAACAATAGTTGAATGCTTAAGAGGTAAGAAAGTAGTGGGTCCAAAGACAGAGTTTATCAGCTCAATTAATGACTCTGAATCACTTTCAACTGCTTGAATGTGCTACGTAAAATAAATGTAAATTACTATGCTATACATTAAAAAAAATCAAAATAAAACCTCCAAAAGTTTAATACAAACAACTCCATTTATACTGAAATCTAGTTATATGCATAGAGCAGTAGTTCTCAACCTCTTCAGACTCAAGGCATCCCTACATACCTTTTGTGACCTGAGTGGCACCATGTTTCAAAAACTAAGTTTATTACAGTGTTAATCCCTTTGCAGAGGGGTTGCCCAATGGAGTCAGGGACAAGTCTGAGCCTAAGCTTCTCTCAGCATCACTCTTCAAAAGATCTCATGGCAACCTAGAGTGCTCCAGCACCCCGACTGAGAATCACTGGCATAGAACAAAGATACATATTGGATTACAGCTTCTGTAATAGATGAATTCATTTCTGATAGCTACTGATAAAGATGCCTCCTGTCCTAGCCCTACCAAACTGCTATTCCTTTTTATATCCATGGATAAGTACAGAGCCTGTATAAGATAGAACATTAAAAATGAAACTAAAACTAGATCCCTTGGTTCTATCTTTCCCATATCTAAAACACTGAAAATTATTTGAACCTGTTTCTGCAAAAATGACTCCTGCACAATGCTGGGCTTTGAAAGGAACCTTTTTAATAAATCAAACTCCTGATATAAAGTTTTACCCACTAATGAGAGAGATAAAATTATTCCCAATAATAATGAACCAATTATGGCCTAGTCACAAATGTAACACTGAATATCTTATGTCTTTACAAGTTTTAAAATAATAAGTTTACCCACCTTTATCAACCCCCTTTCCTTATACGTTCCAAGAAAACTAGACAAAATATAGATTTTAATTAAATTGGTAAGGAGAAGACTGCTAGCCAGTTCTTCTTAGCATTATTTAGAACAGCCAAGTTTAATAACAGTTCATAACCAGTACAAAATGTTTAGTATATAACATTCTAAAGTACAGAATATGTTTACAGTTTATACAAAATCTGGATTGAAATAGCATCCTCCCAACCCCTCATTTCTGATTTTATTTTTGGGGGGGTGGAAAATTATCTCACTGATCTTTCATTCATTTTAATTCATTCACTTATGACAAAAATGTGCTGAGACTGTACTAAAATGATAAACTGGATATTTCTATCTGCTTTATTTAGCAAGGAAATTATTTAAGCTTTGATGGAAACTGCTCACTTGATGGATGACATCTTGTTATAGTGGTAAGCATGAAGAAAACTGGTTGGGTGTTTCTACAGCACAGCTGTTAACTCTGTGAACTTTACATAGTCTTTTTGATTGTTATTGGCATTCTGTTTACAATGTGTAATAATGGTTTAAACTAATAAATAAAAAATTAAAAGTAATTTGATACATGAAACAGCCCTGTATATCAAATTAGAATATTATTATGAGAAAAGTTTATGCCTAGCCATAATCAAACTTGCATACATTTTTTTAACGCCATATTAAGTTTCAAGAAATGCTGGTTCCTCCAGCAAAACTAGAAATAAAAGTGAAAAGATAACTTTTTGGAGAATTTATAACTCCAAACTTATTGGCAGCCAAAATAAAAGGAGGAAAAATTATGGAGTCTTTCTAATGCTACAGCTTCCATCATCACTGATAATGTAAGATGAGGTTAAAGGCTGCCTCTAGCTCCAGCCAGACAGAAAAATTCCAGTATTCGCATTTCAAGACTCAGATAATTTTTCACTGTGATCTTGAAGTTAGCTTTAATTAAGATCATGACTCAACCTAGTACTTGGGGCCAAGTGTCATAAGAAATGCCCCTGAAGCCTCAAAACCAAGAAGCTGACTGATACTCTTATAAGGGCATAGACTAGCATATACATTTATAAGCAAGATGGACCTAATCAGGTTTTAACACAAAACAGGGTTTTGTAAAACAGCCTCCTGCATTTCAGCATAAAGCATTAAAGCAGAATTGAAGGAGACACTAACACTGTTCAAATTTTTCTCTACAGGTTTTGAGAATTGTAATGAACCAGGGACTTTTACTGTGTAATGGACACAGTGCATCAGCCTCTGAAGAGGTCCTCTCAAAGTAAAGACATGGGGATTTGGGAGATAAATCTCAGCAAGGATTCCAGATCAAATTCTGTACATCTCTGAGTTGAAGGTAATTTACTAAAACTTAAGACTTCCTACATGCACAGGAGATAATAGGTATGGCTAAGTTTAGTTAGACTTGGAGCCTTCAAGAGGCACTAAGCTACTTTGGGATTCCCTAGCTAGAAGATAGGATGCAAAACTTCAGTGATACAGAGACTGCTCTGTACAGCACAGTTACATTGACTGATCAAATAAGTGGATGAAAGTGGCTCATTGTTTTCTTTTAGCATATACAGCCAATGCAGCTATAGAAAGACATAAGATTCTATGGTCAGAGACTGTATTAGCTTTTTCTTGTGCTTACCCCAGAAAAAAAAACAATTAAAAAGTGCAAATCCCTAAAGTCGATTTTCCCAATCTTACCTGAGAGCCTTATTGAGTTGACTTTCAACTACAAATGTCCTGACCCTGATGCAAGAGCCTGTTGACTTTTAATGCCACAGTTTGTGCTGCTCTCCATTTTTTGCTGTGTTCAACAGAACAGAATGGGAGCTGTAGTAAGATGTATACAGCTGGTTCAGGCTGCCTTTAGCCATAGTCCTAGGCATGTATTAAAACAGTCTCCAAACTTATCAAATTTGTCAGCCAGCAACAGTCCCTCAGGAACTCTACTTGGCATAGTCCCTCTTATTACCACATATATGGAGATGGAGGCAGAAAGCCAGCCACAATACCTTATGTCCACAAGGTACTTCCTGACCACAGCAGTTCCCTGAGGATGCACACATGGCCTCTGCTGCTTTAGTGGCATTGTAAAGATTCAGAGAATGTAAGAGGATAGACAATATTCCCATTAAAAATCCATATTTTATATTATTTCATATTATAATTTATAGGCAGTTTGATATGGCCTTCAGCAGAACCTTGCACAGAAGATTTCAACTAGAATGCAGATTTTTCCTGGAAAGGTTATGCTTTTCCAGAATAAAAGAAATCATTTGACCAAGGTTTAAACTTCTTCCTTTTTAAGCTATATGTTTTTTAAAAAAAAATTACACTAATTGACATTTAACATAGGCCTTTTGGCATTTAAACTTTCTTTTTTGATGGTGGTTAAGATTTTTCAGTTTTTTCCATTTTTCATTCCTTTTGTTCCTCAAGGGACTTAGAAGCCTTTATATCATAAAATATTCTTCAAGCACTTGTCTGATACTGCATTACAATGCCAAGAAAGGAGAAATTGTCAATTCAAATCTATAGAGACCACTTATTATGGCAAATTATGACGGTAAACAATGTCAAGGCAACTCATTACAGTTTTAAAATGCTGTCAGTGCAAGACATACTAACATCAAAATTTTAGAAAAGGAGAGATGAAACAAAAAACAACCAGTATAATAAATCATTCCTAGCAATTATAGAGGATTTCAATTCTTCAAAGGTCTTAAATAAAATAACTAGACATTACAAAGCTCAAACTAAGTTACAAAAACAAAAACTTCAAAGTCACTAGAGCAGTCCAAAGCTTACCTCTATTTTATTTAGTAGCTGCAACATGAATTGTATTGTGCTAATGTCTCCTTGCTACCTAGCTGGTAAGGCAGAAAGAAGGAAGAGCTGGGAAAGAAGGAAGAGCACCTTTGAGACTAACTGGTTCAGAACTACATAAGCTTTTTATGGGAGAAGCCAACTTTGTCAGGTAGCAAAGACAAATCTGATGAAGTAGGTTGCTGCCCACAAAGGCTTATGCTTCTCTGAACCAGTTAGCTCAAAGGTAACATCCTGCCCTACCTTCTGCGTGATTTCAGACTTACATGGCTAACTGCCTTTTGACTGGTAAATAAATGTAGAAAAATAGTGGAGGCAAGCTACACTTTCAGGAATATTCTGGAATGAAGAGCCAAATAATATGCCAGTATCCGTGCTGTGTCCAATTATAAGGAATCTATGGATTGATGAAGTGCATTTAGGAAATCTAATAAGAGCTGTCTAGCAGGTAGTGGGCATTAGGGCTATGCAAAGCTTTGGTCCCTGATTCGGATTCAGCGGAGATTTGGCCCGATTCAGTGGCTGAATCCCCAAATCCAAACCAAATCAGGTGACCCTTGAATCTCTCCAAATCGAATTGGAGCCCTCTGAATTGATTCAGAGAGATTCAGAAAGATTTGGAGATTCGGACACAGACGCAGCTTTAAATGTTTTTTCTGCATACCTCAAGGTACCAGGAGGCTCGTCAATGCTGCGATGCTGGGGTGGATGAAGCGTCCCACAGGAGTGTGGGGTGGTCCCCAGCATGCTTGGCAGCAGAACCAGAAGTGAACCAGAAGCACTCCTAGTACACTTCCAGGTCCGCTGTGGAGCACACAGGGCCCTCCCTGCACCCTCCAGATGAGCTCAGTGACTGGTGCCTCCTGGGTCTGGGGAGGCATCCAGGGTTCCCTTGTAGCTGATTGCCAAGCTGGAGGGAGTGCGGGGGGAGATGGGGTGCCCTGCATGCTCCACGGTGAACCTGGAAGTAGACTGGAAGTACTTCTGGTCCACTTCCAAGCACACTTTGGGGGGGGAGGCCCACAGCCCTGTAGGATGTTCTGCCCCAGCATTGCAGCATTCATGAGCCACACCTGATACCTCAAGGTACGTAGAAGAAACATTCAAAAGCTGTGTCTAAAATAGTGGAGGCAAGCTACACTTTCAGGAATATTCTGGAATGAAGAGCCAAATAATATGCCAGTATCCGGACAATATGGGTTGGTGAAATATAAAAAGGCACAAAATGCAAAATGTGAAATATAGGGCCTTGGTATCCGGATTTGGCCAGATCGAATTGGGGACAGTGATCCGAATCAACTAATCGAATCACTGTCCCCAATTTGGGCTGAATCCGAATCAAATATGGCCCATTTTGCATACCCCTGCTGGGCATCTGTATTGCCTATTTACCTCAGCGGTACATCATAAGTATTCTCTATTCTCTATCTGCATTCTAGAATCCTGTCTCCCACCATCAGGAATACTGGGGGACATTGCAGAAGAGACAAAAAACATGAGGGAGGAAGTAGAGATCTTACTGTATTGAAAGAGATACAAAGGAATATGGGATATAGGAAGAAAGAAGCAAGAAACAGACCCTAAAGACTCAATGTGATCTGTTTTCACAAAGAAAAAACAAACAACAAAAAGAAGCCAGAAAATAAGGTCTTTTTAATTAGAAAAAATAGTAAAAGAGATGTAGCAAGTAGGTAAAATAGTACTTAACAAATATTGTATTTAAATGGGTTTTATCAGTATTCGTCAAATAAGCCACATCCTCATGAGTGGGAACGTGTAGTTTGCAGCGCCTCAAAGCCTCTCCTGCTTGCCAGGCTTCCAGTGCCCTGTGCACCATCCCTGCAGCCTTCTCTGGCCACCAGCACACCCAACGACCCTACTACCACCCAGGGGCAAGCCGGCCCAGTCCTGGGTGCTTCCAGATGGTAGGAAGGCAGCAGAGACAGTGCATAGGGTGCTGGAAGGCCACCAATTCCAAGTTTCCCTGAGCACACCCAGGCTTCCAGCACCCCATGCACCGCTGGATCGGGCCAGGTGCTGTCTGCAAGCTGGGGCAACACCTACCCAGCTAGCACCCTGCCCGGGTAGCCCCGGGGTGTGCCATCACCATGGAGGGAAGCACCAGGCTCCCCTACAGCCCATGGGCTGCATGACCCGGTGACAGTTTGCGTGGGCAGGCTCTGCCATGGGAGAAAAAAAAAGCAGTAAGCCCAATCCTTTTTCTTTTCCCTCACGGAGCCTGCCCACCCCTCCCATGGCCAAGGGGCAAGCTGCCATCAGCCCCTTAAATTGAAACAGTGGGTCACAATTAAAAACATACAAGTTAAAAACCCACCATTTGAACTAAACCTGCATCACGCATACAAGCACCTTATGTGCTGCTGCTGTTTGTCCCTAGGGAAACTCACGTGCACTCTCACCTTGATGCGCCTGTAAAGTATTCACCTAATACCCTTTTTCCATGTCCAGCCTGATTTAAAGCTGGTAAAATAGTATTTGGTGAAAATCTTTTCAGTGAAATATTACAGCAAAATGCATCAAATATAGTCAATGAATATTTATTTCTCCTCTTCACCCAGTCCTTCTGGTAATTTATGCATTAAAAACATATTAAATAGAAATTCAGTGAGAAATATAATCAATTACAAGACACCGTAAACGGTACAGAACTGTCTTTTTTACCTTAAATGGTAAGCTGCTGAGAGTCACAGAAGCACTGATATTTTTTAGAGTGGTTAGGTAGCCTAGGAAATGATCCAAGCTGTATTGTAATGAACAGAAAGATTCCAGCTCATTTCAAGGAACTTTGGATTGGGCATATACTCTACAAGGGTTAGTTTAGACTCAAGGCTTTTCTAAGACATTTTCATGATTATGATATACCTATTTGCTGAAGACATTTGACAGTGGGGTTTTTCCACTCCAGAATTAAAGCACCATGTTTCTCCTTAGAAGCCAACAACCTTATCTCACAAGGGGTGTGTGAAAGTAAGTTCAGTAGCAAGTGTTAAGCATTTTGGATCTTTGGATAGGAAGCACTATAGTAATTCAAGTAATTTTTAAAGACTTCCTTAGCTGCAGTTGATCTACACACAGTATTTTGAGGAATAAGCAGTGCAGAAAAAAAATTACAAAGACCCAGATCTACCACCCTTATTTCTCTTCCTCTAGTTTTGTCATCATCCTACTAAAAAGAGTCAAGTTTATAGTACCAAGTGTATTCTTTCTAAACACATATGTTGATTCTCACTCATGAAGCCTTATGCTCTACAGATATGTAGTGACTTTTAAAATATATGTAACCTGGGTGGTACTCCAAGAGGTACCCCCTCTCCAATTGAAGGGATCAAAGCAGGTGCACAAGCGCTGTGGGAGGTGTAGGAACTCTCCTCCCCCTATAAAGCAGAGCCAGACCACTAATGGGAAATTAACCATATACCTTTTAATACTGGGAACGTAACAGGCATAAATCAGAGGGTATAGTAGACGCTACAGTGCCCCAAGGGGGCAGATTTCAACAAAGGTTAGACACTTACAATCATTGACAAAAAATAGGGTTAAACAAAATATAAGACTCAAACAGCAGAACAAACAATATGGGTTGGTGAAATATAAAAAGGCACAAAATGCGAAATATAGGGCCTTGGTACCTGGAGGGGGAGAAAACACAATAGCCCCTTTCCACTGCAAGATTTGCTTTTTGTTAGATCACTCACCCAAAGTCACCTCAGCTGGGACTTGAACCCAGATCTCCCACCTGATAGGCAAAAATGCTGCCACACAGCCACTACTGGTAGCACTGCTCTGGTCTGCTAGGGGTCTTGACCCTCCCAGAGCCTTGGCCTCACATCAAGCTGCCTAGCCTCTGATTGGAGGATCTGGAAGCAGAGCTGGGAACCTCTCAGGTTGCTGCTCAGATCCTTGCTGGAGCAGGGGAGCCTCTCCTGCCGGCCGCACATCACGCTGCTGAGGGTCCCACTGCTGCCTGCAGGTCCTGCTCCTTCAGGCTGTTCTGGGGCACTGCTCCTGCTCAGCTCTTGCCAGCTCTGTGACACTCCTTGCTCGTCTCCCCCCTGAGTCAGCCCACGCTGCCCTCTTTTATCCCCCTCCAGGTGACCCAAGAGGCCGAACAGGGGACGGGGTGGGGGGGAGTCTCTGGGGCCTGATTGGTGCAGAAAGGGAATCCCAAGTCCTCCAATCATCTTCTACCCCTTCAAAACCGCTGGGCCAAATCATTACCAGACTGGTGAGGAAAGGTAATCCCAAGTCCTCCAATCATCTTTTGCCCTTTCAAAACCCCTGGGCTAGGTCACTGCCAGCTAACCCATGACATATATTTTCCATTATTTCACCAAGGACAGCCCTGATTCCTCATAGCACACCTGTGCTAATCTGTGAGCTCTGTATCAGCTTCATGAAAGAAAGAGATGGAAACAGTCCCAGTAAATGTGATGTAAAGCCACATAGGCAAATGGCCCTATAGCAGGATGAAATGTGTGTGTTTGTAGGTCAAATTGGTTTTGAATGCTATTTTAACTTGAATCCCTCTCACAAGGTTATAGGAAAGAGCATTTATTTTGTCAGTATTTTTGTGCTCTCCTGAAGGCTGTAATTAAAATCCCACAGAGAAATATGTTTATGGTGTTCAGTCACATACAATATCAATAATTAAGTGCTTGTTGCAGCTGAGAGACCAAGCTCTTAGAAAGGTTTTTGTTCAATAATAGTAACTCAGTTTCTATGATCTGGGTATGTAAGCAGGGTTTGCATCTTGAGTTTTTAGCATGATGGCATAGTTTCAGGTAAGAGAGAGGAAATTTTAAACCTATTTTTTTCCAAATATATTGAGCTGAAAATGGAAAACCCCGTTAGATTGGGCAGTTCATGGCATTACTTATCAATAGCACAGATGCCTTTTTACATTTTTATGGTATATAACCTTAATTTGCTTCCCCCCAACCCTCTCAGTGATAGGAACTTACTTCTACTAGGGACTTCTCTGTGAAGTCTGTACTCCTGGCAATCTCCCTTGAATATCCTACTTTCAAAACTGCTCAAATAAAGACTCTGGTGCTCTTATGGGGACCAACACACTCTGAAGATTCCCTCAGAATATTCTAGCAGAGGCCCTTGTCTTGAGATGCACTGAGAAAAATGGGTCCAATAATCCTACCAGGAATGCATCAAAGGTCAGAGAAATAATGTAATGGTGTCTGTTTTAACTGTTTCTCTATATAGCACCCATCATGATAGAATCAAAGAATTGGACACAGCACAGTAGAACAAATTCCACAGCAGATTTAGCTCTTTAACTTCCCCTAGTTTCAGACACTCTGCTTTTTATTTTACTTTGTTTTTTTAAGATGTGCTAGTAGTAGATATTCCATTGCCTTGGGAAAGTTTTGGATAACAGCAGCACACTCAGACCAGTGTTTCCCTTAGTCCAGTATCTGAGCCCTGAAAGTGAACACTACTATATCCTTTATAGGAGGGTACAAGGAAATCTGTACCAGTACCTGAACCCAATATCTGTAGCAGGCAATTACAGGATAATTTCCCTTCATGGATAATTTCCTACTAACCTCTAACACAGGTTGGCCAATGTCCTAAAGGATAAGGGTTCAATGTTCTTTTTGAAATGTTGGTCTTTAGAGATATCCTGCCATATCGCTTATAACAAGTCTGCATATGCTTGCTATCCATATACAGTAAAAGCTTTGTTATCCAGTACCGATGGGGAATGTGGGGTGCCAGATAACAAAATATGGCAGTTAACTAAGCGGCCCGAACAGGCATCTTTGCCTGTTTGGGCCGCCACCTCTCCTGCCACATCCGGGGCATCACTGCCCCTGCCGCCGCATCACCGCCCCTCCTGCTGCCCCTCCTGCAGGCCCTGTGGGCCCCGAGGGACAGGGAGCGAGGCCCCACACAAGCTGCTGTGCCCTGGACCATGAACTGCACTAAGCTTTTGGTCTCAATTAGGGGTGTACTAATAGATAATTTTGGGGCCAATACCAATGGCTGATTTTTAATGAGTCATATCAGTTGATACTGATCCATTTCTGATATGCAGCTGGGCAGCATGGTGAGTGGCATCTGGCTGGTATGTCTGTTGTGGGGGAAGGGGTGAGGGAGGAGAGAAGGGGTATGGAGGGGCAGATGGAGGCCCCTGCGGTGTGGGAGGAAGTGTCCTCTTGTCCCTGCTCCACCAATTATTGCCAAGGGGTGGGGCTGCATGAAATTCAGCCAGCAATCAAGATGGCAACCTCACCCCCAATCCCTCCTCTGCCTGGTGCCTCACTGCCAATCAAGGCTGAGGGTGGGGCCTCTCTGTTGATCAGCAGTGAAGATTGGGGCCTCCATGAAATGACTGCAAATTTATGACTTTATGCTGTGATCAACCTGCAAAAATTGGTATGTCTCCCCACAATTTAGGTCAACCTCTAATAATAAGTCCCTATGCGCAATATGCTCTTTGTTACAGAAACAAATTCTTGATGAAATAAACACAGCACTAAAATTTATAACTAAGAAAACCTTTGCACAGTAGCTTAGAAGTCAAGAGCAACTAAATAACATTAAGTCATCTATTCTCACAACCCATTCAGGATTCTTGCACACAATACACTATTCTAGGGTGTTCTAGAGGACTGGTGCTCAGCCTTTTTATCTGGAGGGCCAGATGGGCGGTGCCCGATCTTCCTGCAGGCTGGATCCTGCTGATGGACTCAATCCAGTGACTGCTGTGGGTACAGTGCAGCCCCATCTGGCCATGTATAAGGGGGCAGGAACAGGCCAGCCCCAATCCAGCCATGCTGGGGAAAGAGACATGGCCCAGGTTAACAGTGGAGGAAGGGCATGGCCTGGCCCCAACCTGGCCTTGGGAAGGGAAAGGGGGCATAGCCCTACTCTGATCTGGTCGTGCGAGGGGAGGAAAATGGCCTGGCTCCATCCTGCCACATGGTGCTTGGGATTTTGGTAGCAGAGTTGGGTGTCAGTACTGTCACTGCTCCCCTGCTTCCAAATTTCCATACTGGTGGGAAGCCCTGCAGACTGGATTCCAAGGCTCTGTGGGTCTCATTTGGCCCACGGGCTACAGGTTGAGCACCCCTGTTTTAGAGTGTTGTACTCCAATGAAAAACAATTACTGAACAATGAGAGAAAGGGGAAACAAATGTACTACCTGCTCCTGCAATTGCTTATTTATGTCTCTTTCCCAATAAGGGAAATCTTATGGGACTGCACACATACATCACATAGTCACACTGGTGTTTTTAGCCTGATGACAAGAACAATATAAGCTTAAACTCCAGTAAATAATAAAATACTAAAAGTTGTTTCAGGTACTCTATGTGCCCCAGGTCTCCTAAGCAATTTTGCAATTACATTTGTCTACTTTCAATAATATTTTTTTACCTATTGCTGTGCAAAAGCAGTATTAATACTAAGAGAAGAATATTAAATAATGTACTATGAACAAGATACTGCCAAAAATAAAGAGTTAACACACTTAGACAACAGAGAGAAATCTTTTTCTAATCTCTTTCCTTAAAGGGATGTTTTGTCCTGATTCTGCAAACACTTTCACATGTTAATTTCAGCATCTACTCTCAAAGGCAAACTCAAGTATGTTCATAATTTGCTCCAACTGGTGTTACAACTCGGGATTTTTTTCATTGATGGTGTCCTTTAAAGGAGTGAAACATTTTTATTTATTTGAAACACACCCAACAATCCATCCTCTTTTCTCACAGTGACTATTATTTTTTGAGTACTGAATAAGTCCTAGCACCACTTAAGACCCAAGGTATTCCTTCTGCAAAATTTACAGCTGCAGAACCTAGTTGTGCAAACACTTGTCTATTTGATTAAACTGCAGGTATGAAATCATTGTAAACCATTCATGATCCTCAAATTAAGTTTGTGTGTAAGGATTGGGATCTCAGGCTCTGAAGCTACAAAGCTTTGCTAAATGCACTGTGAATGGATGCATGGAAATCAAGGCTACTCAGGGCACACAACTTTATATGAGTGTATATCTTTGCCAGCTCAGTGTCTCATGGTACTCTGCAAAGACTTAAGCGTATGCACAGCTTTGTTCGGAAATAGTCAGGCCCCTTGGCTGCCACTGTGAAATCATGCAAATCCATGTTTACAGGACTGAAGGCTGAAGAAGAAACAGGGAAGTAGGTTCTTCTAAACCAGGTAAAGTAATTGTTTGAGAAGTGTGAGGTGTCTGTTAGCTAAGGAGAGCCAGGAGGGATGACAGGTTGCATCTCTACAGCTTTACAAAGGAGGCTGGGGGAGCTGTCAGAAAAATGTCAAGGCGGCTTAGGCATTTCTCTCTGAAGTCAAATCAGAGAAAGAAGAGAATTAACCACCCAAGGATTCGCTTGTCTGGATCAGCAGACTTAACGAGGGGGCTTCAGGCTGCTAGCAGCAGTGGGAAGGCATGGAAAATGTAAAAGGTGGGAGATGAATTCCTGGGCTGATGAGAGAAACTGGGATGTTACTGAGAGAAGGGAACAAGACTAATAAGGAGATGGAACTGCACCACAGGATCAGGTGGGAGGAGCTGGAAGGGTGCACAGCAGACAGCGGCTGCCCAGCTCCCCAGCTCAGCTACCTCCTGCCCCCAGAGGCTATGCTGGCACCAGGGAAGTGTATTCCTCTCCCCGCACCAAAAAGCAGGGAGGGGCAGGAAATCCATGGACCCCAATGCATAGCAGGCACAGGATGGGATGTGAAGGGGGCTATTAGTTGTGCCCTGGTCATCCCCTGGGACCTGCACTGGGGCCGTGTCCTGCTTCACTCCTCAGGGAGCTGGGAGTTAGATTGCAGCACCCTGCACACCCACAGCCCCTGCCCACCCACCCCCCAGCCCTGCGGTGCTGCCCACCTGCATCGCCTGCTTCGCTGGGGGCCATGGCATGGTTGCTAGGGAATTATTGTGATAGAACGTCCTATTGTGACAGAACACAGGCGCTAAGGCCTTCTGTGAGGAGCACCTGGGGGCTGGCACATACAGGTCGCCTAGTCCCAGTGCTTGGGGCTGAGAGGCAGAGATGCCTCCGGCCTGGCATCAGGCTTTTCCCATTTCTACACATCCTTCTCCCAGCTCTCTGGTTGCCCTGTGTACATGCTCTGCACTACAGTCTGCCACAGGGGGTGTCCAAGTCACCATCAGTCAAACTACTGTGGGGGGAAATGGCCTCTAGCTCTCCTCTGCCACAGTGCTTCCTCCTTCCCTTTTCAACTGCCCCTGATTACTCCATCATGCTGCCACCTCTCTTGATGACTTAGGCATTGCTTCATCACAGATGACAGAAGTCAGAAAAGCAAGGGTTGCTTAGGGTGAGATCTTTTATTGGACCAACTGTGTAGTTGGGATAAAGTTAGACAAGCTTTCTAATGTAAGCCATTCTTCCTTCGGTCTCTGAATAGTCTCTGAGGAAGAATGTCTTACTTTCATAAGATTGTCTAACTTTATTCCAACTACATAGATGGTCCAGTAAAAGCTCTCACCCTAAGAAGTCCTTGCCCCTCACATAATTTTTGGACCATCAGAGCTACAGCATCACTCTTACACTACAGAAATCAGAAAGGCTGAGTCCTAAGGCCAAGTTAAGAGAGTGCAGTAACCCTAAAGCAGGGCAAAACGCTGCCCACAGGCTGGATGCGGCCTGCCAGGCCATTCTATCTGGCTTGCAGGGACCTTAAAAAATTTAGAAAATGAATATTTTTCTGCCCATGGCTGCCTATCACATGGCCTTTGATGGCTTGCCAAAACACAGTAAGCGACCCTCCACCCAAAATAATTGTTTGCCCTAAAGCAATGCATCCCACCATCTTTTGGGAGTCGTGCCTTAGCATTTCTTTTCTTGTGCATTTTGTCACTGACAGAGGGCTTAGCAAATTGAGTGACTCCTTCCCACTTTGTCTCCAGTTTTCTTACCTTCACCTGGACAAAGAAATACATTGTTTAGATTCTCCTTCTTGCATGCACTTGTGGTTGCAGAGATGTTTTAAAATCCCCAGTTTTTGTGAAGGTTCCTTTAACAATCTTTGATATTGTGGTTATAAAAGTTTACTGCATGTATTCTCAGCATCTTTGTGGAGGTTTTTTCCCCCTTCTCCCTCTTTTTTGGCTACAAACCTGCACAGCATTAATTCAGTGAGAACATGTCATTCAATCTCATTCATTGATTCGGACAGATGATACTAAAGTGTCAGCACTTCCATCATCACCTCACAGTGCTCAGAACTGTAATTTCTCTTTTCATCTTTGATGACATTTTGTGTCAAGACAATCATGAATTTACCACACTGCCTTGAGGACAAAAGCAGCAGTAATAACTCTGAAGGAGCAGGACACCCATCTAATATAATTAGCTATGTATGACGTTACCAACTGCATTTGCCCCTTGTCACTGATACTTAACCTTTCACCTTTCTCCTTGAATGAAAAAGCACTTCCCAAAGATCTGATAGTGAATTATCAGATGAGCACAGTTAAAGCTGACACAATCCATTTTTTTCTGGTATGGTTTCTTCCTCACTAGAAATGCCATTTCAAGCAAAGCAGAAAGCATTTTTCTCATATATATGAGTAGATCGTGAATACTGTATTTGAATTTTGGAATTGCAGTGGGATTAAAGTCAAAGCAAGTAAGGACATTCCTCACAGTAAATCAACCAAATACACAATGTTTTATAACTGCAGAACAATTTATTGTCACACAGACATCTCCACAATGGACAAAATGGAAATACCCTCACACTGAATGTGTTCAGTTTTTTAAACTTGCTGGTTTGGTTATGAATGTATGGTAACTAGCAGTTCCTTTTAAAATGCTTCAGGCTTCCTGGATGCACAATAGTAGATGATTTCTGAGTGGAGGCATTAGTGGAGTCAGAATCAGATAATGTTAGTAGGAGCAGCACATAGTAGAAATTCAGTTATTGATCTGAATTGAGTTGCAATGGACAGCTGAATTTGTACTTTCAACATTCATACAAAAATTCATAAATATTCCATTTTAATGGATACTGGTGCATTCTCAGAAACTAATTTCCCTATTTTTATAAAGGTTTTCCATGGAAATCAGGTTCATTTAAGTGCTAAACATAGTATAAAGGATGGATATATATCAAAATACACACAGACTGATCACCGGGGGCACAAAAGTGAATACATTTTTGTGGTTCTTACAATTTTCTTTCTTTTGCAGAGGGGAAGGAGTTTTATGCATTAACACCAAATGTGGTAATGAAACTGGTCTTCCAGTCACTAAGGGTAAGCTTACACTTGGAATGTAGTTCAGTGTATAGCACCATGGCCTAGCTTGGACACCAGAAGCAGCACAGAGTAACTTGTGCAGAACTTGTGGCTACTCTGCTTCTGGTAGTTTGTTTAGCACAAGTAGACACTCCTTGCCTACACATGCAAATTAAAGCTGGATCGATACCAGCTATGAAGTTATTACACATTTTTTAGTAATAACTTTATAGTTGGTTGGACCTTCTTAAGGGGCCATAGTTAATTTGCATGTGTATCCAGTCTAAAGTTATTGTACAATTAATCTAATAATTGCATAATAGATATAATGTGTAGAGGGGGCCTAAAATACATCTCCATATCAGTGCTGTTGTACACTTTTAAAAAACAAAACCACAATCATCCTTTAATGACCTACATCATCTCTTTTGTCACCTAAATGAATCTGACTGTGTTGACTGTAAACTGTGCCCCCTAAAGTGCAGTTGCTTAGAAAAAGATAATGAATGATAAATTAACTCTTTACATAAACTCCTAAATAAAGCAGCATTTCCCACCCTTCTAAAAGATGGCAGGGAGGGGGAGGAACAAGCACAAATAGATTAAAAATAGGTTGGACTGTGATTCTGAAAAGACTTCATGAACATGCTTTGTTCTTGAACTCAATAGGACCACTCATGCTGTGAAAGTTAATAACCTGGAAATCTTTAAAGGCAGCCACTGTTAAAATTAAAGGGGGTGTTTGAAAATCTTACCCTTAGCAACGAAAGGACACAAATCCCTGAGCTGCAGGTCACGGCTCAAAGCTCCCTAAGCATTTCCAGAAAGGGAAACCTACAGAATCTCGAGCAAAAAAGGTCCTTCATCTGTGAGGATCTATGGCTGTGCTCTGTGGGCGATGGTGGTACAGTAAGCAGGTGGGGATAATTAGAGAGTTTGGCCACCTGGAATAAATCAGCACTGAGGGAGTTGGTGTTTTGAATGTGTTCCAGATGTCCTAAGGTGGCAAAAGATATCTGTTCTGATTTTAAGTAACCTGATCCAGTTCCAAATTGGAACTGTACAAGGACATGACCTCTTACATGATTGCAGACCCCACCCTTGCAATGCAAGCAGATCAAAGAGTCTTTAATTACAGAAACGAAACAGATGGCAAAAATAGCCTGCACACCAGCTTACATTTTTAAAAAGATACAACTAACAAGACATGCATTTCACATTTTTGGCTAGGTCTTCTGATTAAGAGAGTAGGACTTAGGGCTTCTCAACCTTTTTAGACTCAAGGTACCCCTCAAAAATGTCAGTTTTTGCTTAGTTTTTGTTCATTTTTTACTATAGAAAAACAATACAGCAATTTTTCTATTACAAAGGACAGAAAGACTACAAATCAGAACTTTATAACACTATGGATTTTTATATGAAGTCATTGGGTTTGTCTTGTGAATCCCGTTTGCATATACAACAGTGTTACTGTCACAGGGTGTATTTGACTTGACAGCTCTTCACTCTCAGGCCCTAAATTTTCCCTTGCTCCTGTGTGTTTTGCCTGCTATGCTTAATGAAACTATGGGAGGCTGGAGAAAAGCTATGTCCTGGAAGCACTTTCCAGGTGTGATTTCCTTTTCAGTCCTAAGTTCTTTTACTGGAGATGTCTTTCACTGTGCACAGAGTATATTCTGTCCAGGGCTCCTCCACCCCTACACCCTGGTCCATCTCTCATCCGTTGATCTTAATGATATTGACTGTCATGTAGGAAGTATAAATCCATCTCTCTATCTCCCTAATACATTCCCAGTAAGTCATAATCAGAGTCAGTCCATTTGCACACCACCAAAAATAATATAAACTAAAAAAAATAGACAGTACAATCTCAAGTGTGCCAACTCGTATCTTCAGTAATCCTTCCATCTATATGGACCCTCTTACCTCAGAGGACTCTCATTAATTCCCCTTGTTACTCAGTCTGTGGAGCTTCAGGGTGACCTTCACCGAATCGCCACTGGATAGGGTCTTCCCTTTATTCTGCCTCCTCATCCAAATCACAGGCTGTGTCATATGAGTCTCTCCAGCCTGTCAAATTTGCCGACCTTTCCACCTCATCCAGCAATCGGCCTGTACACTGCCTCCGTTATGACCCATGCAGTCCTCTTCCCCCCTACCCTGTTACCAAATAGGGCTCTAATCACAATTCATGTGAATAGTTCCCCCTCCCGGCATCAGGTTCTTGATATTACTCACAGTTTCTTCTGATTTCTGTTCATCTCTTGTTTCTTGCAGGTCACTGGCTACCTGGGACCGTGTTCAGCAAAGAGAGCCCCACAACTTCCTCTAGCTCACCACCGGCACTCTGGTTCTTCCCCCAAACTTGTTTGCCCATGCCTCTGTGCCAACACCTGGTAAGTCTTTGTTCCCAGTTCTTTCCTCCTTCCCAGGGGAGATCAGTATACCTTAGTGTCAGCAATATATTGGCCTCCCCCTGGCCTGGAACTCCATAGTCCTTTTAAGCTTCTGCTTTCCTCAACCAGCCTTGGAAAATGCTGGTTTTAAAGAGACCATGCCCACAGCAGTGAGGTCTCATGGCAGTATTTCTGGTCCCGGCTTGTTAGGGAGGACGAGTGTAACAAGGTCAAGACCCAGCTCCCTACAGAAACTACCATTGCATGGAATTCTGTACTACCCTTGAAAGGATTTCAACATACCCCAGAATGCTGCAGCACCCTGGCTGAGAATCCCTGGGTGCTTCTACATGTGCCTCTTTTAAGTTGGTTTAGCTTAAAATAGCCATTTTTAAGGCACATTAGGGGTGCGTATCTACATGTGCATGCCCTTAATGAGCCTTTAAAATGGTGATTTAAGGCTATATGGGCATTTATACACGTACCCTATTATCCTGTGACACACTGGAGATCCACCACTTCGGAGCAAACTCAATCGAGTCTGCTCTGTACGTGAACTAACACACACTGTGCTGCGCCACATGCAGTTGTATAAGTGGTGAAACGTGTGTCAGCACGCAGAAAATGGTGGTCGTGTGCTTTTGAACTAAAGCACCTCTGAGGTGTTTCAGTTCAAAAGTGCACCAATGCCATTTTCTTTGCGCTGACGCACATTTTGCTGCTTATATAACTATATGTCTTGCAGCGCTGGGAGCTTTTCAAACTGCCCAGCATTGTGGTGCTTGCACGTGTCAAAAAGCCCTGTGAGCCTAAATTTTATTCCTTCATAAAGCAGGTATCAAATTTAAGCGTGACTAGTTAAGTTGCATTAGTGCAACTGTGGATGTGGTAATGCATGTTAATGCAGTAAGCATCAATGGACACACACAGCATTAATGCACATTATTGTGTCTGCATGTGCACTAATGCAACTTAGCTATTTGCACCTAAATGTAACGTGCCATAATGTGCACCTAAATCACCTTAATGCACCTTAAGCAAAGGTATATTAAGTTTAGGCATGCATAATACATGTGTAGACACGCCCACTGATTTAGGAGAGCTGGCATCTATTCCCAGTTCTGCCACAGACTTGCTGTGTGATATTGGGCAAGATCAGGACCTCTTGGTTTCCATTGCCCATCTGTAAGTAGGAAACAGTGATATTTCTGTTATCTATGGGACTCTTTGGATAGTGGCTGTTCCTTATCATGTATTTGTTCAACATTGTCTATTGCTATTTCAGACAACTGTCCCGCAGGTCAGTGCTTTGCTAGAAATTGTGCGCTGTATCATCATCATTCAGGATAGTATCTCTAAATACTAATACTTTATTCATAATGTATTATTAATTTTTTATCTTTGTCCTTGATAATGTAATAATATTACTGCTACTAATGATGATGATGGCGGTAATAATATCATAATTCCCTGCCTTTCCTCCGTACCGGTGCCAGTACCAGCTCTTGCCGAAACCCCCACGCTTGCGCAGAACAGGTGCCTTCACTCCTAAGCCGTGGGCCTCGCCCCACCCGGGTACTCCACACATGCGCACGAGAGTCAGTGCCTTCGCCACCCCCTTCCCCTTTCTTCCCCCGCACCAGGGTTCCAACCAATCAGTGCACCAAAGAGCACTCACGCTTACCAATGGGGGAACACGCCCCACCCCCCGCGCTAATCGACTCCTTATTGGCCATTGGGGCACCAAGCGGAGGACGCGGGGGGTGGGTGTGCCCGCCCCCTTACCACATGACCGCTGCGATTCCCTATTGGCCAATGAGGGCACTAAGGGAGGATGGGGGGGGAAGAGGGGTGTGCTTCTCTAATATCACATGACTACCGCGACTCCCTAATTGGCCAATGGGGATGTGAGGAGAAAGGTGCCTACCTCTGATTACGTAATCACCCACGGGTCCCTACTGGCCAATGAAAGCACAGAGGCTAGGACGCTATGGGAGTATGTGCCCGCTCCCTGATCACGTGACCCCGGTTCGGCTTCAGGACCTCGCAGCCCAGTTCCGTTTCCGCCCCGGAAGTGCAGGTTGCGGGGTGCTGCCGCCGGCTCCTCTGTTACTGCGGCCTGTGGCGGTTCCCAGGCGCCGGTGCCGCTCCCCCGGCCCCGCCGCCATGCACCCGCGGCGCCCTGATGGCTTCGACGGGCTGAGCTACCGCGGCGGCGGGCGCGACGAGCCGGGAGCCGCCAGGTCCTTTAGCGCCTCCTCGGAGCTGAGCCACTGGGTCAGCAGCCCCCCCGACATCCCGGGCAGCCGCAACCTGCACTGGGGGGACAAGACCCCGCAGGCCGGGCCCGGCGCAGCGCCCACCCCGCTCGGCCTCAACGAGGAGCCCTGCTTCGCGGGTGCCGGCTCCAGCGCGGGTAAGGCCGGGAGGGGGGGCACCGCGGCCTGGCGCCTTCCGCCGGCGGGGCAACAGGAGCCTGCCGATGCGCCCGCCCGTGGGAGGCCCCTCATAAGCCGGCCGGGCTGGGGGAGAGAGGCGTGGGGCTTCCCTGGGCAGCCTCGGGGGCAGCTGGACGGCAGGGCGGGCGCACGCCTTCAGGCCTGACTTGGAGCTGCTCGGTCTCTGGGCTGCAGGCTGCATCCAGCCTGTGTGTTGTCATCTGACCCCTGTCACGGGTCCAGCGGGGAGTCATGCTGCTGCCCTGTTACCAAGTCTCTGGCCCCAAGGGGAGCCCCAAACCCTGCATGCTGCATCCAGGACCCAGTGCTGGCACAGGACAGGGCAGACGGAGCATTGGGCCCATGGGGCCTGATCTTAGTGGTGGGAGAGAGCAGTAGCTGGCAGCCAGACCCAAATCCCAACACATGGGGCAGGGGAGGAGGGGTGGTACTAGGCCTTAGGGCCAAATCTGGCCCCCAGATAGGCCCCGTGTCCTGTGCGTGTACATATACATGTATAGCACAAGCTTGTGTGAACCCAAGTCCAGTTCATCAGATTAGATGCTTTAGTCATGGACAATCCTACTTTTATCAGGGGGCTGGACTGGATGACCTCATGTGGCCCCTTCCAGCCCTACTTTCCAATGTGGGTGAGAAGGATGATGCCAATAAGTCAATAGGTTGGACCGCTACATCCAACTTGCCGTTTGGTGGCAGAGCAGCAGTAAGTTTTCAGGAGGAATTCAAAAGCATTGGGGTTGATGTAGGCTAAGACAGCTGACTAATCGCACTTCATAGGCCCCGTTAGTTCTCAGTCTGCATCATCTCTGGTCTCTCCTTTATTTCTGGATCCATTTAAAAACTTTTTCTTCCTAAGTTTCTTTAGTTGCTCAGTAAACTGTCTCTACTCTAGCCAGCCCACTTTGGCTTTTGGACATCCACCCTGTGTGATCTCACCCCCCATTTGTTCCTCTAATTACAGCTTTAGTAAAAGCGGGTGTTAATCTAATGTTCATATCTCCTCTGAAAACTTGCAATTTGGACAATATGTTTTCTTTGCCCACTGTAAAATTGTCTTTTGTACCTAATATAGTTATGTCCATTATGTTTTGATAGTTCCTTTTTTAATATACTTACTTTCTAAAGTATTTTGTAATGCTAGTGCATTATGTAAAAAGGTTTACCTTACACTTCTAATACATGCTAGTAGATGCCAGTACAATAAATGCCAAGACTGTGTGTCCTCATTTAAGAGAGTGCCCATTATATACCTGCTTTGATTTGAAATCCATACTAATTTTATGTCTGCTTGTATAAAAATACTGAAAATTGAACATTACACTAAAGAAAGCTTGACTTATTGTATGGGGACCACTCTTTAAGATAAAAGTTGGTCTGCAAGGTAAGAAAGAGAAGTAGATTTTATTTTTGTTTTGATTCGTAAGGGGAGGCCTGAAAAGCTGTGCGCACTTAATTATTTTATTAAAAATGCCTGTTTGTATGCTTCAAATATATCCTCAAATAAATGCATTAAACTGATGTTCATAATCTACCACCTATCCTCAACAAGGTGCTATTGTCCAAAAATTGATCTTTGAGTGTACCCACTCCCAGTCTTAACCTTCTTAGAGCACATCCAAAAGCTGAGACAATACATAGGTCTTTCAGCAGTTTTAAAGAGTATGAATAGGAACTTTTTTTTAGATTCTTGGTATCGCATATATTAGTCATTGCCTTTCTAGAAAAATAGAATAAGTAGAGGATTGATGCTGTACGATAAAAAGGCCTTTTAGACCCTCTTTGCCTCATAAAGAAGCAAAAAAACCCCAAATTTGGGCACCTGCCCCAGTCCCACTCCCTCCCTCATCATAGGGGCCTTGATCTGCCCTGCTTTCCCCACACTCCTTTCCTAATCCCTCCTCTTCCACCACAACAGCCTTACTAGCCAGACACTGTTCTTCAAGATGCTGGGCTGCATACTGGAAATCAGATTGGTATCAGCTGATATTCCTCCTTAAAAATCAGCTGTTGGTATTGGCCCCAAAAAATCTCTATCAGTGCACCCCTGATGGCATTGTGACCTAGACCTTCTGTTCCAATTTTTTTGTCTAGCAGTATTGTTCAAGGGAACAGAAATCCCTGAAATAATCCTGATGAAACTGTGTGATACGCTGGGATCTTGGTTTTCTCTAATAAAAAAAAAAATCACAAATTCTGACAAAAAATTACAAATTCTCTGATTTTAAAAACCCCAAAATCCATTGTTAAAATTAATCCCCCTCGCAGCACCCCCTAGCCTCTCAACCCCCCCCCATGCCTCCCCCAGCCCTGCTGGTGCCCCTCACTGCCCCCACAACAGCCCCCTTGCCCTGCTCACCTCTTGTCCCACACTCACAGCCCCTGTCCCCCAACCCTGCCAAAGGGGGCTCCCAGCTGCCAGGGCTATGGGGCCACGGACCCAAGTCTGCAGCTTCTTGCCCCCAACAGCAGGCAGAAGCAGCATGAAGCTGGCTCCCCAACTGCTGGTGGGGGGTGGGCTGGGGCCAGCTCCTGGCTCCCCCTGCAGCCCTGATGGTTCTCTCAGCCATGACCTGCAACCCCCCCAGAGCTGCCACAAGGGCCCTCAGCCCCCTGCAAGACCCACTTACCACACAGGTTCCAGGAGTGAAGAGTGAGGCTGAGCTGGCTGACTGAGAGCCTAAGGCCTACCCTTCCCTTCCCCGCCAGGCAGGGTTAGGGGTTTCCTGCTCTGTTTGCAAAAAGCTCTTGAAGGCTAGAGCTTAACTACTATGCAGAACTGTTTGCAAAAGCAGGGAATCTATGGGTTTCTCTGCTAAAAGGAGAAACCTGCATTTTCTCTGATAAAAAGGGGAAATCCGTTGTTTTCTGTTTTTCTGTGGAAATGGAAAACCTGGATCCCTGGTGATGTGTCAAGGTACTTGTATTGTGAACAGGAAGGTTTGGATGGTTGCTTGGATGGCTTTATTTAAGACCTTGAGAAGTAGTTCATGCAAAGATTTTGTTTTTTGCTTGCGTTTGTGTGTTCCTGTTACCAAATTACACAAAATGTTAGTGTTAAACACATGAAATCTCAATATGAAAACACTTGATTAATTAAATGATGTTCAACCTAAATCTTGTTTTCACGTTCATCTTGATATGAATTGTTAGTTTGCAAATAACAATAAATAGTTCTTCCTTTATTCTACTGACTGCATTCAAATGTTTGTCATCTGTGACATCCTTTATTATGTGTTTGTTTATTATTGAATCATTTTTATTTGTGCTTTTAAAACAGTCTAATTTTGTAGATCTTTCAGCTAAGGCAGATGGTATCTGGATAGATAGAGGCATGTTTGTTTACAAAAATCATAATTTTCAAAAATGCAACATATAATAAAGACTAGCATCTTGTTTAGATAAGCTTTGCTCTGCTTTTGCCCTGTTTACTTGGTAAGCACTTCAGGATTGGAATTGTCTTCCTATGTTTATATAGTACCCAGCATATTATATTACTGTAATCAGAATAATTTTAGAAATGCAGTTTAATATGAATGATTCTGTTACTGTCCAGATGTGCCCAGATTTTATTTCAAATGTTTGTTCACTTTTATGTTCTAGTAGGGATAACAGTTGACTGGAGGGTCTTTCTGCTATGTTTTTTTAATCTAATGTTTGGTGCTTTGTTTTTGGTTTATTCTTTAGCGTTATCACTGTTATACTAATTTTATTATGTGTTTTCCTTAAGTGAATTTAATGTTTCTTTTTCAGTATGACTAATTCTATACACACTAATTTTTTGACGTATGTACACAGTGTCATAGATGCTATGTTTTTCCTTTAGGTCAGGCACATTTTCCCAACCCAGGATCCAGAAATAAGATATAATTCCCATAGATTAATATTTTCTTGCTGCTTTTATGGAGTTGATTTAACATCCTACCTCTTGAAGAGGTGTGCCATTTTTACCCTTAAGTAAACTATGTGAAGTCAACCGCTCTGGTGGAGATGGGAAGACTGTGTAAGCACTAATGCCGATACAGAAGGATAGCATCTGCTTTTTATAGCTATGGAGAGTGTCTGTGGGAACATGGGTGCTTATAAAAGAGGGTTGGGGAAAGCTGTTTCTGCTTTATGGGTGGCATATGTGGCCTTGTTCCTTGCACTCTTAAAATAGAGCATTTACAGAAAACATTTGTTTTGCTTTTAAACTAACATCTTCTGTCTATTCAGAGAGGAAGAGGTGGATAGCCAGTGGCTCAGATACTGGTGGGAGGAGCACTGACATTTTTCCTTGATCTTCCTATTGGCAAGAGCTGTTGAAGCAGAGTGAGAAACTACTGAATCAAGAAGAAAAAGCTGCCTTGCCTTGAATTACAAGTTGCAAGGGTAGAAAAAGTGCTTATTGCCATGCTTAAGAAATTTATGTTCAATTGCCACTGACTTTAATCAAGGAGATTGATAGCGATGGGTTTAGCTAGTGATAACACAGAACAGGCAATGAGAGACGTGACTCCTTTCCTGAACTGTTTTGTTCTCCCAGTGAATTTTCCAAAAAGTCTTCAGGATAAGACACTTTCACAATTCTAGCTTATGAAGAGGTTAGCTAGTGAAGCAGAGTTGTTCCCACCACATCCTTTCTCCCGAAAACTAGGGCTGCTTACAAATGTGGCGGGGGAGTGGGGATGACACCTTACTTTCAGCTTGGCGCACCCCCATGCTGAGTGCAAGGCACACCCAGAAGAGGCATTGTGTTAGTTTGACCCGTCTTGCCCAATGTCTGTATAGATCAGGCACTTCAGCAGGGCTTTTATCTAATAGCTGATTGAATCAATTTAGATAAAAGCGCCAAAAAGCCCCACTGAAGTGCCTGATCTATACAGACACTGAGGAGCCAGGTCAAACTAATGCATTTCCTCTTCCAGTAAAACGCTGGGGCTTTTTTCCCTTCATGTCCATCAGTGGCCTACATCAATGTTTCTCAATACAATGGTTGCAACCCAAAAGTGGGTCTCAAGAATATTTTAAAGGGTTGTGAAGAAACTTTAAAAATGGATTCTCCTTTAAAAGAGAACTATTTGGAAAATGGTGACTTTTCCCTTTCAGGCTGGCAGAGTTTCATACCCCACATACCCTCCACCTGCCCCACACACTGTTGGGGGTGGAGCCTGGAGGTGGGGGAGGCAGCAGGTCGGGAGTGAGGGGCACTGGGTCGGGGCTGATCATCCATGTTTACAAATGGATCCTGGTGCAAAAAAAGTTGAAAATCACTGACCCAGATACCTAGGTTTTGTTTTTCAGAGATGTCAAAAGTGCCCATGGTTCCCATTGACACTTAGAATGCAGACCTTTATGACAGTTCAGTGTCAGATAACATGTTTAAGAACTTAAGTATGGATTTAGAAACTGACCACTGTATTTGGCACTTCAGCATGGATTGAAGAGTCTGCTTTTAAAAATGCAGATTTAAAGCATGACTTCAAGGAAAATTTAGTTCCACTGAGCTTCTGGCAAACTTCAGTTACATTGGATGTAATATTTAAAAATATATATTCATCTCAGAATACTAAAATCAATCAAAATCATTTTATGATTAGATCTTTGAAGAAATAATCTAGTAAAATAAGCTTGGTTTTTTTGGACAAATCGTTCTGATGTACGGCTTGCCATAGTTTCAGACCTAAAACATTCTAAGCTTTCATCACTCATAATATGAAAACCTGTCATCCAAATCAGAAATTTTCCAAATTCTTTTTTAGTAGCTGAGTATACGTGCAAAACCTAACATGGAACATATTCTTATTTTGATCAACTAGGGATCAAAATCAAGCTTTTAAGGAAGAACCAGTCTGTCTTAACTATAAAGAGATTCACAGATTGCAGGGCTGGAGGGCACCTCAGAATACCATCAGGTCCAGCCCCCTGCACCAAGCAGGAAAGGTAACTGTGGATCAGATGACTCCAGCAAGGTGACTGTCTAGCCTCCTCTTGAAGATTTCCAGGGTAGGTGATTGCACTACCTCTGGAGGGAGCTTATTCCACAGTCTGGACACCCTCACGGTGAAGAAATATTTCCTAATGTTGAGCCTGAATCGATCTTCCAAGTCTTTGTGGCTCTTACTCCTGGTTTTCCCCTCGTGTGCCCTGGTGAACAGTTGCTCACCGAGCCCTTGATGTACTCCCCTAGTGTAGCAGTAAGCTGCTACCAGGTCCCCTCTCACCCTTCTTCCAAACTTATTATAAGTGATTATTAATTAGGAAGATTTTTGATTAAAAGAACCAAGCTAGTTTCTTGCTATCGTAGGAATTTCCATTGTAATTAAGTAGTTTTGCTTTCTCAATTGTTAAATGAATCTTTAAGTTAAGAGTATCGTACCAAAGCTTCAAATCTTTCATCTTTTATATGCTTAAAAAAAAAGACACCATGCATTTAGAGAAACTACTGTCTGGGTGCCATCCTACAGAATAAGGTTAAAAGGAGCTTGGTGTTAATGAAAAAGGTCTGTCCTTTTGACATATGAGAGATGAGCCCTAACTGAGTAGTTATTGTTTAGTGGTGGTGGCCGAAGCTGTCTAATGTTTCTTGATATGCTTCAACTGTGACTCAAGGAGACTGTCAGTTTCATTCCCTGTACTTTTTGATTTCTGAATCTATCAAGGTTGTTCATTCGTATGGTAGCTTAAAAGCTATCAGATGCAGTGTACTCCATTTAAGTGTGTAGTCCCAGGACTGAAAATAGGCTGCACATTTGCTTGAAGTATGTATTTTATTGTGTAAGTGCTTAATGTGAAGAATGCTAATTGATTGCTGGTGAAGCTTTCACTATTTTTTTTTTTTTATATATATTACTAAGGTCCCTAAGCTTAGTATCTTAGTGTCTTGTGTTTCTAACAAAATGATCCTCAACCTTTTTTAGAGTAAGGGTACCATGACTTTTTTGAACATGGCAGTATCCCAGGTTGAGAAGCAGTGAACTACTGCAATGTGCTCCATGTGTTTCCTAAGGAAAAATGCTTTAGACAAGATGTGGGGGGGAGAACTTGGTAGGAAAAATCTTGCCACATTGCCAGGGGGAGTTAGAATAATAAAATAATAGAAAATTAGGGTTGGAAGGGACCTCAGGAGGTCATCTAGCTCAAAGGAGGACCATCCCCAGCTAGATCATCCCAGCCAAATATTTGTCTAGCGGGATCTTAAACTTCCAAAAATGGAGATTCCACAACCTCTCTGTGTTACCTGTTCCAGTGTTTTACTACCTCCTAGTGAGAGAATTCTTCCTAGTATCTAACCTAAACTTACCTTGCTGCAGCTTGAAACTGTTACACCTTGTTCTGTCATCTGCCACCACTAAGAACAGTCTAGCTCCTTCAGGAAAGCTGCAATTAAATCCCTTCTCAGTCTTCTCTTCTCTAGACTAAATAAGCCCAGTTCCCTCAGACTCTCTTCAGAAGTCATATGCCCCAGCCTCACCATTTTTGTTGCCCTCTGCTGGGCTCTCTCCAATTTGTCCACATCCTTTCCATAGCGGGGGGCCCAAAACCTGACACAGTACTCCAGATATGGCCTCTCCAGTGCTGAATAGAGGGGAAGAATCACTTCCCTTAACCTGCTGGCAACACGTACCAATGCAGCCCAGTATGTCTTTGGCCTTCTTGGCAACAAGTGCACACTGATGGCTCATATTCAGCTTGTTGTTGACTGTAACCCTCAGGTTCTTTTCTGCAGAGCTGCTGCCCAGCCAGTCAGCCCCCGGGCTGGTGCATGGGATTGTTCTGTCCTAAATGCAGGACTTTGCACCTGGCCTTGTTGAATGTTATAAGATTCCTTTTGGCCCAATCCTTCATTTGTCTAGGTCACTCTGAATCCCAGCCCTGCCCTCCAGCATACCTATTACTCCTCCAGCTTGGTGTCATCTGCAGACTTGCTGAGGATGTGCTCTGTGCCATCTTCCAGGTGGTGGATGAAGATATCGAACAAAATCAGCCCCAGGATTGACCCCTGGGGCACTCCACTTGATACCGACAGCAAGTCATTGATTACTACTTTCCGAGCCCAAAGCACCAGCCAGTTTTCTCTTCACCTTACAGTCCGTTCATCTGGCCCATACTTGCTTCACTTGCCTGCGAGAATGTTGTGGGAGACAGTATCAAAGCCTAGCTAAAAGCAAGGTACACCACATCCACTAGTCTCCCTGCATCCACAGAGCCAATCGCCTCAGAGAAGAAAATCAGATTGGTCAGGCATGACTTGCCCTTGGTGAACCTATGCTGACTGTTCCTAATCACCTTCTCCTCCAGTTACTTAGGAATGGATTCCTTGAGGGTCTGCTCCATGATTTTTCCAGGGACTTAGGTGAAGCTGATTAGTCTGTAGTTCCCTGGATCCTCCTTTTTCCCTTTCTTAAATATGGGCACTGTGTTTGCCCTTCTCCAATCATCTGGGACCTCTCATAGCCATGAGTTTTCAAAGATGATGGCCAGTGGCTCTGCAATCACATGAACCAAGTTCCTCAGCACCCTCGGGTGCATCCCATCTGACCCCATGGACTTGTATATGTCCAGTTTTTTCTAAATAGACCTTAACCTGTTGTTTCACAATCAGTTGAACCTTGATTGATGAAAATATATCTTTGAATCACCAGCCTTCTAACTAGGCTTCTGAGTTCTTAATGCTTTGGAACAGAGCAGCATTGGAGAGTTAAAAGCAGACACTGCACAGTCTGCTACAGTGACTTTGACCAGATTTAATAAACCCCAAAACCCTATTGAATCTGGGATACTGTGTCTCTCGTTCTGCCTGTTTAAACAATGAACTAATTGCATCTGTTTGGAGAGTTAATACAAAGTTATTTTAATGTCCTCTGATCAATGTCTGTTTGAATTTCCTTCAGTTCCAAACTGAACTCTTCTGCTTCTACTTACTTCAGTGGTTGTTAACCACCATGACCAAGTAAGAGTGCCCCATGTGCCTGCTGTACAGCCAGCCCAGGTAGGGCTGCCGCACATGTGCTGTCCTGCTGTGGTAGGGCTCTCTGTTAAGCCTAACATAGGCTGGGGAGCCAACTTGCTCTGCAGCCTTTCCTGGTCCAACCCTGCACAGCGTCTTCCACAGAGACGGATAGGTGAAATTGTCCTGTGCGCCTCTTTCTCGGGGGAGCAATGGGTGGGCTGGAGTAGGAGAGGCTGCAGCACTTGACCAGCTCACCTGTCCGCTTTAGGGATATCAGGCAGCCCTAATGCAGGACAGGGCACACATACAGCAGCTGCTTGGGGCCCTTTTACCTAGCAGTAGCAGCATCCCTAGCACAAAGGGTGGAGGGCACCCATAGTAATCTGGGGTGCTGTGGCACTCCAGAGAATGACTGCTTTAGCAGTACCATTGGAATTAACAAGGCCCAGGCAGTTCAGGGCTGTTCTAGATGCCTTGACATTGCTAGCACTGAGTTAAATGCAGTTACATTACAGAGAAGATGATAGGGCTGAAGGCTTCCTGTGCACATACAAGGTTTATTTGCTTAACTGATATTCGTTACAATGTAAGCAGTTGGCACAACTTTTAGCAGCACTGTTGTTATGCAGTTGAGCAAACTGAGCACTTTTCCAGTTTGTGCACAAGTTTTGTATAGTGCAACAGGTTTTTGTTAGAATACTTGGGTAAACTTGGTTTACTTAACAGAAGATGCTGTATTATGTATTACAACTATTTCCAGTCCCATTATCCATCCAGTCCCTCTTTCCTCTTATAGATAGTAAGGAAAGGTAGTATTTTACTTGAATTGAATGCAAGCAAACTTTTATGTAGCAAGCTTTTCATCTGCAAGTAATTCTGGGTGGACAGTTTTCATAGTTGGCAGGGTCAGAAGGGACATGAGCAGATGGTCAAGTCTGACCCCTGCCATGGCAGGAAAGAGTACTGGGGTCAAATGACCCCAGCAAGGTGTTCATCCAGCCTCCTCTTAAAGATCACCGGGGTAGGAGCCAGCACCACTTCTCTTGGAAGTTGGTTCCAGATCCTAGCTGCCCTGA
>NW_017728909.1:73574201-73585032 GCF_001723895.1 Crocodylus porosus
GGAGGGGGGCGTGACCTATTTTCAGCTCAGAAAAATGGAGGCAAAGAAATTGTTAAATAGTTTTGTGTTGTTACTTTTGCTGCATGGCATAAATTACCTTTCAAATTAGGCTATACTTTGTAGACTGCTGTAGTGTTCGTAATTTGCTGAAACAAGCAAGCTATAAAATTGTTATTTTGGTATTCTGTGTAGCATGGGTTTGTTTTTTTTCTTTCCTTGCTATTTATTCTTCAGTATATATCAGTGCTATTGTATAATTTGTTATTTTTATTCCTTTCAGAGCAGTTGAATAGATTTGCAGGGTTTGGTATTGGTCTTGCAAGGTAAGACCTTGTTTTGTATAAAATATTTTTTGGTGGTGATCATGCCTTTTACATCTCGCAGTCTCTTATACTGTCTGAATCCATATTATGTTATGAGATTGTTTTTTTTGTGGGGTGGGTGTTTTTGATTTTATTTAATAGATTGAGATGAGTAGAATAGGTTTTAATTTTAAATGGTTTAAATCTAGTTTTCTGTCAGGTTTTTGTAAGAGGTGCTGTCAGCTCTCATAACTGTAAAAAACAACTCTGCATAGTTATTTTTGAAACCATGGGGCATATTAAATGCCTGCAAAACTGGAAAGTTTTATCTATTATATTTCATCTAACTGAAAAGTTCCTTCTAATATGTATTATAATTATATAGTACTATGTGTGTATTTATATAATTTTACATGGAATGCCCAAAAAAAGTCTTAAAACTTTTATTTGAAATGTAGATCAGTAATATTAGTTGAGGTGTGGAAGTGGATGGAGCTGCATTGACTCAGGGTTGTGCAACAGCATATAATGTATACTAGTTAAAAGCATATGATACCATTTCAACAGGCTACTACTTTAAGGTGTTATTTCTTCCTCCTGTATCTTGGGGGAAAACAGACAATTTCAAATAATAGCAATTTACTTTGAGTAAAGAATCCAGAAAAGGGTCATGGCAACCTTGACTCGAGTAGGAGGGAAGGAGGTATTGCTGAGAATACACAATTGTATGTGAAAAGACATCTGAGCAGTCTGCATTGGTACTTTGTGGAGTGTCTATGTTAGTCACTTAGCTAACGTTTAGTCACCCACTAACATTTTTAGAGGCTATCAATCTTCCTCAGTAGATACTGCTGTCACTGAGTACAACACCAAAGTATACTAGAGTGGTAGTATTATATTTAAGTGGCAAAATGATCCAAATATGTATTATCCTTGCATATAGCAATATTAATTTGTTTTTTAAGAAAATGGTGGACCTTAACATTTAATCCTGTTTTCAGAGCGCTGTTATGTATTTGAATGATTTGCAGTGAATTTTCAAGGTGTCTGCTTAGTCAAGTCTGTTAATGGGCCAAATATTGAGCTACTTCTGACTGTTTCAAGCTCAGTTAATACACTGTAGCAATTAGAGCTGGACGGGAAATGTCTTTCCTCTCCAGCAAAGACTTCCAAGTTTGCAAACATTTCTTGTTCCTCATTGGCCTTGGATGAAAACCCTCAAAGGTAGTTTGTGTAATAATCCTGGCCACTTAAGAATGGTTAGGTCACTCATCTAGGGTGCCCCCATTTGGGAGACTGAGGGCATTTTTACACATGCAATTGCCACAGCACCACGCGCTGTGATGCTTACATTTGTATAAATGGCAAAATGCACGTCAGCACTGAGAAAATGGCAGCAGCACATTTTTGAACTAAAACGCATCAGGGTGCTTTAGTTATAAAGCACACTACTGCCATTTTCTGTGCACTGAAATGCATTTCACCACTTGTACAACTGCACACGACGCAGTGCAGTTTGCCTCGGCTCACATGCAGAGGAGATTCAATTAATTCAGTGTGCTCCAAAGCAGCACATCTCCGGTACATCACAGGACAAAAAAAAGTATGTGTATAAATGCCCTGAGTCTCTAATCTTAAACAGGAAAGCAGGGACACAAAATTCATTCTTCTACACTTCATGTGAGCACAGTCAGCAGCTGTATAAAGTCATTCTCCATCTCTTTCCCTATGTATATTAAAAATTGTTAATGAAGCTAGGAGAACTCTAACAGGAGTGAGTGAGACAGATCTGCCCTAATGTACCTGGGTTGTCAAAGCACTCACCTGGGAGAAGGAAACTGAGATTTGGCTCTGAATCTCCCACATCTCACCTGAGTACTCTAACCACTTTGCTATCTAGGTGGAAGGGAAAGGATGTTTTCCCTACCTTGAATCAGAAATTCTATCCTGGTCCTGAGAACTCTCCTGATTCAAGTCTCATTGAAAAAATATGTTTTTGTTTAGATGAAACACTTTTTTTAAAGAATGCTCTCATTGGTCAGTTTTCAACCAGCTCTAGTTGAAACTAGTAGGTTTGCTTGAGGAAGGCCTTTCTTTGATAGATCCGGTAGTGCGTAGATCTGGGAGCTAGAACTTCTAATTTCCTTTTTGCCCTTTGTCACTGACCAGCCATGTGCTCTTGGGTAATGCAAGCTATAACATGGGCTGAAAACAGACATCACAGTTGTCGTGGCACTAGTTGCTCCATAATGCATGCCACAATTTAGACTGGCAGGTCTACACACAATTTTCAAAGCAGATATAAAGAGTAAGGCCCCTGTTTGGAAAGCTAAGTCAAAAAAAATTGTCAGCTCTGACTGGAGCAGCCACAGGTCCAGTCTGGGCAGGGCCAACAGTCAGTTAATTGTCAAAACCCGGTGTCCAGTGCAGGAGAGGGCAACTATTTGCAGAGGCCTGCTTACTGAGTTTTGGCGTGCCATCAAGGGTCACATGACAGGCAGCCTGTGGCAGATAAACTGTAATTTTCTAAATTTTTTAGGGGCCCCATGGGCCGGATAGAATGGCCTAGCAGGCTGCATCTGGCCCGGGCCACATTTTGCCTACCCCTGGCCAACAGCTTGGGAAGAAGGGGGTAGAGGGTGCAAAGGGCTTTTCCTGCTTGGGACTTCAAAACCCACCGGGAACTCCTGATCACCCACATTGTGGCAATGTGGCCAGACAAGTGGGAAGAACTTCTATATACTTGCATTTTATCCTGCCATAAAACTGTTGTTACAAGGACATCTATTCACAGGCACATTGTGCTTGTACTACTGCTTGTTTGGGGCTGGAATCTAATTATTTTGCTCCTACATGTGAATGGAACAAGTCTTGAGCCTGTGTTCTTTTTTCATTATTGGGAAAATATGTGGTTCTCCTCTAACATAAAAGAAAACCCCCTAGATACAGATGAGTATTGAGGCTTTGAAATTTTTGTATGCCCAAGTATTCTTGACCAAGTGTTAGTTTGTCAGAGAATAAAACAAACCAGGTTTTAATGGGATTATACTCTGTTTTCAGTGTTTTAACTATATGTGCATATTTTAAAGTCTGTTTACAGAAAACGTGTTGGCCCATCCTTGCATTGTTCTGCGTCGTCAGTGTCAGGTACATCTTTTATTATTGTTGCAACTGAACTTCATCCGTTTTGACAAGTTGCACTTTTTCATTATTTCTAGAGTACATAAGGAAGCACTGCCACAGTGCAGGTGGTGGGGAGCGGGCCCAGACCCCAAGCAGCAGGATGGAAGGGGGAGCGGGCCTGGAGTGGGGGGCAGGCTGCCCACTCCCCTTGGTCATTCTTGACGAGCAGTTGGCTAGTTATTTCAGAGGACTGCCACTTAATGAGTTTTGGTGAGCTGTCCAGAGCTGCAAGGGTAGCCCCACCCCTTTACGGGTGCCCCCCTCCCCTCTGTTGCCATTTTGGGACCAGAAGTCCTGCCCCCCTGACCTTTGCCACCAGAAGTCCCTCCCTTTGCCCGCAGAGGTAGGTGGGAGGGCAGGCATCTTGGAACCAGAAAAGAAATCGCATGCTAACAATCAAACAACTATTATAAAATGTTTTAATTTTATTTTATTTTTTAATTTGCAGTCTAATACTTAAGTGAATAAATATTTATCATCTACATGCATAATATTTTATGTATGCATTATTTTTAACAGGTTAATTATCATGCTCGGAATTATCATCTTACTCCATTTACAATTGTCAACATTATGTACAGCATCAATAAAGCCCAGGTCAGTATTTCATGCCAGGCTATAACAATAAGTGAAACAGTGATGGCAGTTCTGTTATCACTTATTTAAGTCTTGAAGCAAAGTGCTCATAATTCTTTTAATTAACTGAGTGTTATGAAAATACTTTTGTAAATTTCTTTTTCATTACCAGGTAATATTGAATATAGGACTTACTTTCTACAGTTATTTTACTGTGCTTAATTGCTGGGGAAAAAAAGATTTGTAAATTAGAACACATTATTGAAGTTAAAAATGGATTGTATTTTTCATGTCAGTTTAAAATATAGATATACCTAGGATTAAATAGTGACTGTTCTAAACATTTGGAAAACTACTTTTTTTCTGATCACAATTTTATTGGATCCCTTTACAAAAGTCCATCTTGCCACAAGAGAAAAGACTGTTTGTGTCTTAAGCTTTGGAACAGGAAAAGGCAGGGGAAAGAGGGCAGATTCTGTTTCTGGGTTTAACATAGAGATTCTATATTGCCATAGACAAATCACTAAATTTTTGTAACTAACTTCAGCGTTTCCCAACCTTTTTTGCCCCACGGCACACTTACCTAAATAATAAAGCACCATGGCAGAGCTGGGGGAGGGGGTAGGGAGAAAGGTTGTGCGGCCTGCTGAACACCGAATGGGGGTGGGGGTTGCAGCCAGCTGGACAGCATTTTGAGCTAGAGCCATGCTCCCCATCTATCTGTGTCTGCAGCAGCAGCAGCAGGCAGGGGGCATGGGTCCAGCCCAAGATGCCATGGCACACCTGGACGTGCCTGATGGCACACCAGTCTGCTGCAGTACACTGTTTGGGAAACGCTGACTTGCTTTACTCTGAGAAATGAAGATATGTAGCACAAAATTGTTGGAAAGGTTAATTAATTAAAGTTTATAAAATTTGGGGTTATTTGAGGGATTATATTATAGAAGTGAATTTTAGAAATGATTGGGATGGGCTCTAAACTTCCCTTTAATTTGGGAGCATCCACACCCAGTATTCAGTATGTGCCCTGTCTAGATTTTTTCTTCACTTATAAATACATCACTGAACCTAACCATGTACCTTAAATTTTAGGGTCCAAGAGCTCTATGGAAAGGAATGGGAAGCACCTTCATTGTTCAAGGCATAACTCTGGGAACAGAAGGCATCATCAGTGAATTTACACCGTTGCCTAGGTATCACACATTTAATCATTCACTTTTTTTTTAACAAGTTGGACATATTGTAGACATTAACAAATTTTAAGGCATTAAAAATATGAAGTTGTTTAAAAACTTAATCTACATTAAGAGCCACATACTCCGTAAGAAGTTTCATTCAGTCTCTTGTTTCTGCATGAATTAATGTCACTAAATTGTGAAAGAGACCATCTTTGAGAAAAAACATGTAGTTGGTGAGTCTCCCTAAGAGTTTGAGAATGAAAAGCACCTTGTAAGTTAGTCTTCAACAGGGTATAACAATCAATAGTAAAACCTTTTTTTGAAAAGTGAGGCACTTGTTCAGTAAACATTTGAAATACAAATCCGGGTTACACTACTTTGTACTACAACAAAAAAACTTGCTTTATAAGCAGATGTTGAAATCTAGTCAGATGGTTTCAGTGCCTTTTGTAAGAAAAAATGTAGTCAGCTGCATTAAGAACATAAGACACTGTAAAAAGAATTCTTTCTCTTAGTGCTCTTTCTGTTCTGCTTTATCAACTCTTACATAGGTACAGTTTAATGCTCTTTTATTATAATTTTTCTAACCAATGATACATTGCTCATATGTGAGTGTTTTCAGCTTTATGTTCCACAGTCTAAGGCATGCAAAATATTTTTAATAATGTGTGTTCTATTTTGACTTTTTTTTATCAGATGCAAAATAAGGTACAAAAAGTGCATCAATTTATATGTTAGCAAAGTCTACAAAATTAGGAGAAAGGCTTTGGCTAAATGAAAACTTATGAAGTTAAAGATGAAGCTTGGGTGTGCATTACTTGGCTATTTGGCTGCATCTGGGTAACTTTTAAGTGCTGTAATTCAGAATAGTCTAATAACCCCTATCCCTGTAAATGTGGGTGTGGACAGAAAGACACTGTAGAGGTAAATGTGTGGAGGTGTCACCTGATCCGTGATAACTATTTTGTGTGACCTCTTTTGTTGAAGTAAGTGGAAACTAAACCAGAGCAGTTGACCACTGATCACTTACCATGGCTCAGATTCCACATACTGTGAGAGAGCTGCAAAATGAAAGCTACTTCAGAGCATCTGTTCTGTGATAAGTCCACTTTTAATTTGCTGTAACTTGGTTGTCTGTCCATGGTTTGGCAGAAAACATGTGCCATTCTACAGTGATTTCCTGGTTTAAAAAAGAGCCACAATTTTCTGCCCCAAGTATGATAATACAGTTCAATTAGAGAATTCTCACTGTTCTGGAGTCTGGCTGTATGCAGCTATGGCTCTGTCTTTTTCCTAGCACTTCAGAATTAATAATCTGTAATTGCAACCCACTACATTATAGTATATGCCTATATGAATAGCCATGAGTCACTGAGACTTCAAATGGAAAGGAAATTTAGAGAGGGCTGGAAGTTCAGGTAATATAATTGATTTTTGTTGAGTATAAACACCATGTATTTGGCAAAATTATATCAATGACACTTCTGGAAGATGTAGACAAGTTATAGCAAAGCTGGTGCCATGAATAAAACTACTGAAACAATAGAATGGCAGTGGAAGGCAGAGTTAAAGTGAGAGTAGAAGCTAGAACTTGATGTAGTGGAAATAGAGTCAATGAAGGCATGCACAAAGATGAATACAATCCAATGCATGGGGCAAGGGAAGAAATTACACGTGTTTTCTTCCTAAAGCAGCCCTTGATCTATACAGTTTCTTACTAAAGTTATCCTTTGTGTATTCTCACTTGTGAAATATGTTTCCCGTGTGCCATGTCCAGGCCTTGATATGCAGAGCAGAAATTTGACAGCAGCAAAACAAGATGTCCCATGTTGGGCTGCATGTAGTAATCTCACCTTTTTAATTTAGGAAAGACAATTCCTAAATTAAGTTTTGGCAGAGGACTGGGTAACCAGACTGGTTTGACTTCCTATATAACTGGTGCCATAAAATTTCCTGCAGTCATTCCTGCAATTAAACGATAACTTCTATTAATGCTAAAATCTAAACCAGGACTGGATATCTTTCTAAAAGATGAAGATTATCTAACTGTTGGAAAGGACACCATAGCTCTTGGGGGTGGAAGGTGAGGGGGCGATTGTGGTTTTTTTCTTTCCCAAGTTTAATTGCTATCACTGTTAAATGTAAATTTTTATTTTTAATCTCTACATTTGTCTAGGTCCATCTTCTAGCTTCTTAATCTAGTTATAATGTTGACTGTTACATTGAAGAATCTATTGAAGTTACTTGAGCACAACTCGAAAAAAATTAAGATCACTGTATGATTGTCTGTCATCTGTAAACTTTATCAGCGGTTGTCACTAATGGATTTCAAGTCTGTCTTCACTAGGTCACGTCTTCTGGTGCATTGGTCTAAGTCACATTCCCATAGGCTCCAAAATTGTCATTACTGGTAGGGGTTTCAGAGAAGAGAAACTAATCATTAAATGGGCATTTGGGTGTGTTTGGCTTTTTTTAAAATTACCCTTTAGTAGGGTCATCTTTAAGTTAAACAAAAAACGATAGAGTACATCACTCTATCAAAGTAAAAGTTTCACCAACTATTATTTTAAAGCATGGATATTAATAAGAGTATGTTTGGGTCTTCAGAATTTGACATCTTTTATGAAGATTACACTTTCTCACTCATAGTATATGAAGGTATTTCTTTTTCTGTTTTAATCCTGGTTCTTCAAAGTGCTCTTCATTATCCTTCCTCGATTGCACTTCGTGTCTCTCACACCAGTTACCCTTAAATCACTTATCCTGAAAATTCTGTTCCTTTTTGGTTTGTGAATCACCCAGATAAACCAATGAAGCTTATTTTTGAGCACTCAGCAGTGTAAGTCCATTCTCAGATAGCTGTAGGAGTCATTCATAGTTCTGCTTCGTATTTTAAGGAGGGGTTGCAAAGCAGATATAAAAAAAGCATGGTAGAAGGTGGGTCCTTTGCTATATGTAAAAGACAGAACATAATCCTGTACTTCTAGGAAATCAAAAAACATTTTTACGGTAGCCCTGCCTGTGGACTGACAGATTTCATAGTCTGATTTTCATTTTCCAGTTTCTTAGGTTGTAATCTGAGTGCCCATAGTACCTTTGTCTAATCATTTTCCACTTCCTCTTCAGTGACTGACCCTTGTATTTAGGAAAGTGATACCTTCTAGTAACACACAATTCTACAGAAAAAAAGTAAAAGGTTCCTTTCTTGGATTAGAGTTGCAGTAACGACAGGCAGTGGGTGAGTGATTCTTGGATAAGAATTGAAACTGAACACACTTTAAAACACATTATTTTCCAGCAGTGAAAATAGACATTCATAGTCCAGTTTGTTCAGTATTGAAGACCACTTTTTAGGTTAAATAGATTTAGTAACATTTACTAAATTTGCTGCCATCTGGCACTTCCCTAATTAAGTACTGGGCTACATTTTCTGTCAACTAGTCATCATCGTACATGTGTAATTGAAAATACCACTTGTTTTGTTTTGGTTTTTGGGGAGGGGGTTTTGTTTGCTTTATTTTTGTTTATGAAAGAAGTAATAGTGAAGATTGGTCAGAATCTGTCTTCACTGATTTTTGTTGGCCTGCATGGAATTATTTTATAACTGCTTGCTCTTGTGCAGTTAAAGTGATTTAGGTACCTGAAAAAATTAATGCTTCCAAATCACATGAGTATAAATGTGGTTTTTAGGTTTTTTGTTGGAAAAATCAAAATGGACAAGGATAACCTCAAGGAAAAAGAGAAGGAACAATTCAAATATAACTACTGATTTTTCAGTAATTCTAGGCTGGTGAAGACATGGTTTAATAGTCTCTCTCATTAATTTTAAGAACAGGGAAAGGAAAGTAAATATTGCTTCAGAATTCTGTGGCTTTATATGTATGAATATGCCTATCAATATTAGTCATAACGTGTGCTTGAAAATGAAAATGGATACACATGTTAACTTCTACAAGAGCAATTAATTGTAGATAAACTGTAAAACCAATGTTGTGATGAGCATATATTTCAATTATCTCTATTTACATCTTATTGAGACTTTCTCATGGGATCTTACAGGCAAATTTTGCTTTCCTTTGCAGGGAACTTTCACATAAATGGAGTCTTAAACAGATAGGAGGACATCTCTTACTGAAAGGGTAAGTACAATGCTTGTTAAACTGATGGTTCTTTTAAAATGTATATATGTTACTTTTAACGTATTAATATTTTTGCATTTTCAAAAGGCATTAAGTACCACTTTAAAATTCAGATTGTGTGGAGGCTCACAAATAAGCAGTGTAAGAAAAGAATGTAGCGTGATAGCAACTTTATTCTCTTGAAGGCTCCTAATCTGATCTTTTACTGTAATATTTTGCTAATCCAATTTTGAGTTTCATTTTTCAACTCACAAGTCTTGGGTAGGATGATATAGTTGTGGATGGTCATGCTTTGAGCAGGGGGTTGGACTAGATGACCTCCTGCAGTTCCCTTCCAAGCCTAATTTTCTATGACTCTGATTTAAGTGCTTCCATTCACTCAGATCCATGGTAAGAGTGCTCTTTTGAGGGTAGGTGCCAAAGTGGTACTGTGATGGCAGTACACATCATTGCATAATGGCTTAGTAGTTTGAATAGACTTGTGGCCTTGGAACTCCACAGCCTTAAGGACATTCAAACCCATATTCCCCACTTCAATGAAGAGTGCTCTAACCACCAAGTTAGAGAATAGCCTGGCTGGAAACATGCTGCCCTCCTCCTGTTTTGAAGCTAGATCATTGTACAGACAAGAGTACAAGAGTCGTCATGTCAGAAGACCAGGCGGGGGAAACCTGACTCAGTATTCTGGTAGGACGTAGTTAGCTGTGTTAGTCTCAAGTCAAGTAAAAGGCAAGATAGATTTTCCACTTCGTAGACTAACCAAAGTAGATATCTAACACAAGATTTCATGCACTGACATTTGCTTTGTCAGATGCTATGAAAGAACACATGGAACGCAGAGTATAAGAAAGGGAGCAAAATTATCACTTCAGCAGTACCCTAACATGGATATCAGATTTTAACTGTCAAGGGCAAGATCCAGAAAGACATTTGAGATGCCTGGAATCCACTTAAGTTCTTTTTTAAATCTCATTATACTTTGCTTTCTGCACATCCTTTCACAGAATCTGATGGACTGAGCTTCAGTTTATGAAAGGTTATTTTTCTGTGTGTGTGTGTGTGTGTACACACACACACACACACACACACACACACACACACACACACAAAAATTAGTCAGCACACAAAAGAGTTTTTACTGGGTCTCTCTTGTCTGTTGGCTACTTGATTAATTTCTTTTATGACCTGTTTTTATTTACATACTAGGCAATTGCCGTCAAAAATGACGGGGGGTGTGGGGATGGAGCCCTGTGCCGTCCCCCACCCCCTCCCTGGCTAAGTCCGCTCCCCTCTTCCCTTCTGCTGCTTGGGATCTGGGCCTGCTCCCCACCACAGTGGTGAGAGAAGGGGAGAAGCAGGCCCAGGCCCGGTGAGGGGAAGGACTGGGGCAGGGGGTGGGGAGAAGCCAGCCCACCGCAGTGAGGGGAAGCAGCAGGAGGAGTGTGCGCGGGGC